>NW_021604629.1:64960-88725 GCF_004785775.1 Grammomys surdaster | reverse complement strand
GAGGGAGAGAGGGAGAGAGGGAGAGAGGGAGAGAGAGAGAGAGAGAGAGAGAGAGAGAGAGAGAGAGAGAGAGAGAGAGAGTTACTTTGAACTAAAATAAGAACCATGTGGAGGAAAAGATAGCGTAAGGGAGAAAGAGGAAAATGCAGTATATATGATATAAAGCAGGGGAGTGGAACTGTGTTGTAAGCAAGGGACTCAGCAAGAGGAGAATTGGGGAGAGGGAAGGCATTAGGGAAGGGAGAGGAATTAAATAAAATAAAGGATAATGAGACATATGAATGAAAATGTCATAGTGGGATTGGTGACATGGCTTAGTTACTAAGGACAGTTACTGTTTAACAAAGACCCATGTTCAGTTCCACATGGTGGCTTACAATTATCCACAATTCCAGTTCCAAGGGATCTGAGGATTTTATTTTATACACATGAAATAAAAATAAATATATCTTCAAAAATACTAAAAGAAAATGCCAGAGTTACATCTACTACTTTCTATGATAATTGACTTCAATGATTAATTGAAATTTGAATAAAACTAATAATCATTCACTCCTATAGTGAACATTTCTGTCAAGGTTCTTAAGTGTGTTTTAGGGTGTTTAAAGTTCACAACAAAGCAGTAAAATGGGTGTTGTGATGTCTTTGTTTACAGACAACGCTAAAGCTAATAGCTGTCTAATTTGTCCAGAATCATACAAGTTACTCAGAATGATAGATACAGAACTATGACCCAGACCCCTGGGCTATAGAGTTTATGCTCTTATTGGAGTATGCATCATGATGTTTTAGGCTTATGCACATTATTTCAACTTTCTGTTTGTGTCTTGGGATGCCCATTGTACTCATCCTTTTCAACCTTGCCTCCCCATTTTTTCTTATGCCTTTTAAATTGGTATTGCTTGTATTCATTTTACATTGGGGCTCAGGGTCTTAATGCTACATGTCCCTCTCTCCACTGGGCTAGGTCTTTTTTTCATCAAGTATTTGTTTATATTCAGTAACTAGTTTTTTTTAAAACTGATTCTCCTACTATCTATTGGTATAAACATACATCCTCTTTAAAGAGACTGGAAAATAAATCATTGATCTTCTCTTGTTGTTATGCCTCTGCTATCACAGGTGCCCATCTATCTCATGTCCATCGGGGGAAACCTGTATCAGTCTAATTGCTCATGTCAGAAATTCTGACCACCCAGCAGTAACTAGTATTAGTTCTCACTGGGCTGTTGCTATAGTTTTCCACATTATTTTCTTCTTCTCTTCAATGTTGCCACTTATAACAAATGATCTATGCAATGTAAGTCATCAATGCTCAACTCTGTTTTGTTTGCAGAACAACCAACCAATATACAAGGAAAATATTTAAAGCATAATGTAGAATTTACACTTCATGATGCCAGTTGAACATACAAATTCATTATTTTTATGTTCCAAAATTCAAGCAAAATGGACTTAGAGACTACAAAAATAATTATATTGCATTACTCTGAAAAAATAAAAATGTGAAGAAATACATGACACCATGGCAGAGATACATAGGGACAGTGAAAATATACCTGTAAATAAGTAAGATGTTGCTAAAACAAGTTATGTAAATGTGTGTGTTTAGAGAAGAGCCTGTATTGAAATGAAAACACGAAATCAACTCTATGATGCTTGTGAAACAATCCAGACACCCGATATCGCTCAAACACTGAGCCACCAACCAGGGAATCTACAAGAGCTGCTCCTAGGTCTCTGACACCTTTACAGCAGAGGAGTGCCTGGTCTGGCCTTAGTGGGAGAAGACATACTTAACTCTTGAGAGACTTGAGGCCCCAGGGAGTGGGGAGGCCTGGCGGGGCGTGGGGGTAATATCCTCTTGGAGATGGGAGGAGGAGAAATGGGATGAGGAACTGTGGGAGGGTGGACTGGGATGGGGGCAATGACAGGACTGCAAAAAAAAATAAAAGTAGTAAAAAAGAGAAAGAAACAACCAAATTCTACAAATTCAATTGCATTTGCAAATACAGGGAAGCAGAGATATGACATGAAAATTTGAGGAATTCTATTAGTAGTAGTTAAAACTTGATGAGTCATAATCAAAATGCAAATACACAAAATATTATATGAAATTATCTTCAGGATATGTATATGAGGTCTATATGAAGCATGAATGTATTTTGTATTCAGACGTGGGTCTCATCTTCAAGTTATTCTCATTGTATATAGGTAGATATTATTTAATCTGAAAAATTTCTCATATAAAACACTGCAAACTCCAAGCAGTTTTAGAAACAATAACTGACATGTATACAGTTGACTTTTCTATCCAAAGCCACTAATAAGGTTACAAACTATGATGGTTTGAATAAGGATGCCTCTCATAGATTGATATGTTTGAATACTTAGTCCCCAATCTGTGGAACTCTTTAGGAAGAGTTAGTAGAAGTGGCCTTATTGGAGAAAGTTTGTTATGGGCAGCAGGCTTTGAAAAGTCTTTAAAAGAAAGACCCTATCTCAGTATCTCTTTCTGCCACCTACTCGTGGATCAATATATGTAGATTCAGCTGTTCATGCTGCTACCCCCGTGCTCTGCCATCATGAACTCTAACCTTCTGAACTCATTTTGTTACAGCAAAAGATCAGTACCTAAGACACACACGTTCCTAACGTAGATATATAACTATATGAGAAAGTTGCTACTGGTAGATGAGAAAGTGAGAGTCATTTTATTTAATTTTCTTTCATTTCTCTATTAAGTAAAAGTGTTGTATGGTAAAATTGATTGAGTAAAAATATGAGCTCAAAATTTATTTCTCTCACTGACTTTGTGATCTTGAGAAAGCTACATATCATTATATAGCAATAGATTTTCATCTATAGTGTAATATTAGTTTTGCATTTGCATGCTGTTGTTACTAGTATTTAATTAGGTAATATAATCAAGACATTATATATATATATACATATATATATGTATATGTATATGTATATGTATATGTATATGTATATGTATATGTATATGTATATGTATATATATATATATATATATATGATGTGCATGTGTGTGTGTGTGTGTGTGTATTTTGTATATTGCTACTGTTTTACGAACTCATTAATTCTCATATTGGCTGACTGAACAAAACTTCCTGGTAAGTGTTCTACTTCCATTACAGTTACTGAGATAAAATACCCTGACAAAAGCAACTTAGATGAGAAAGGGTGTATTTTGGTTCTCTATTCCAAGTTATATTCCTTCCAAAAGTCAAGACAGAAAAACATGTGGTCACATCATATTTGCAATCAAGATCAGAAGTAAATGCATGCATATCTATGTTTGGCTTTCCATTTCTCTTCTTATACAGTCCCCCCAGACCAAGCTATGGAACTACCCTAATGGGCTGGGTCTTCCCAAGCCAATTAGCTCAATTAAGAAAAAAATTCCCTTCTGTTTCTATTTTTTGGAATAGTTTGAGGAATAGTGGTATCAGGTCTTCTTTGAAGTCTGGTAGAATTCTGCACTAAATCCATCTGGCCCTGGGCTTTTTTTGGTTGGTAGGTTTTTCATGACTTTTTCTATTTCCTTATGGGATATAGGCCTGTTTAGATAGTTTACCTGCTCTTGATTTAACTTTGGTATGTGGTATCTGTCTAGAAAACCATCCATTTCACCTAGATTTTCCAGTTTTGTTGAGTATAAGCTTCTGTAGTAGGATCAGACTTTTTTTTAAATTTCCTCTGTTTCTGTTGTTATGTCTCCCTTTTCACTTGGGAGAGAAAAGAAAGCAATCACAAGGGAGGAGGGAGGGAGAGAGGGAGGGAGGGAGGGAGGGAGGGAAAGTGGACTGGGGTGGCAGGAAGAGGGGAACATGATCTCTTGGGTGGGTGGGAGAAAAAGACTGAAGTCCTGAGGGCCCACAGAAAGAATGGAAACAGGCAACCTCGGGAGGTAGGAGGTTGGGAGGACCCTCTAGAATGTACTAGAGACCTGGGAGGTGACAGACTCTCAGGACTCAAAGGGAGGGACCATAGATGAAATGCCCTACAGTGGGGAGAGGGAACTTGTAGAGCTCACCTCCAACAGAAAGACAAGGCATCAAGTGAGAGCGCAGGTTACCATCCCACAGTCAAAACTCTGACCCATAATTGTTCCTGTCTGAAAGAACTTCAGTGATGGAAATGGAGAGGAGCCTGAGGAAAAGAAGGTCCAGTGACAGGCCCAAAGTGGGATATAGCTCAAGGGGAGGCCCAAAGGCCCAACACTATTACTGAATGTATGGATTGCCCACAAAAAGGAACCTATCATGACTGCCCTCCGAAAAACCCAACAAGCATCTGAAAGAGTCAGATACAGATATTTGCACCCAGTCAATGGGCAGAAGCAGCTGACCCCTGTAGTTGAATTAGGGAAAAGTTGGAAGAGTCTGAGTAGGAGGGTGACCCTGTAGGAGGACCAGCAGTCTCAATTAACCTGTACATCTGAGATCTCTCAAACACTAGATCACCAAAAAGGCAGCATACACCAGCTGATATGAAGCCCCAAACACATATACAGCAGTGAACTGCCAGGTCTGGGTTTAGTCAGAGAAGGTGCACCTAACCCTCAAAAGACTGGATGTCCCAGGGAGTTTAGAGGTCTGGTGGGGTGGGTGGTGGGTGGTGGGTAGTGGGTGATGTGGGCATCCTCCTGGAGACATGGGGTGGGGAGGAGGTATGGAATGTGGAACTCTCAGATGGTGGACAGGGAGAGGAATAAAATCTGGAGTGTACATGCATACATACATACATACATACATACATACATAGATACATACATAGATACATACATAGATACATACATAGATACATACATACATACATACATACATACATACATACATAAAAGGTTAAAAAATAATCCCAGAAGCATGCCTATAGGCCACTAAGATCTCGGAAAATCACTGAGATTTTCATTCCAGATGATTCCTGGTTGTGTCAAGATAGTAAAAACTACTGCAACAAGTTGTTTTTTGTGAAATTACTCATAAATAGTTCTCACCACTGTCTCTTCCATCTAACTGTCCACTAATTTGTATTAATATTTTCTCTGTATATCTCATATGACCATAATTCCCCATTCTTTCCCATTGTATGAGGATTTTGTCACTTTTCTTGTAGACTCCTGCTGTAGCCTCCTGAATCAAATGTAGGTTTTCCCCTCAGGCTCATATTCGGGTTTTTCAGCACATAAGGAACAAAATAATAACCAGTTATCACAACACCATCCCATCCCCTTTGAAAAGCTTTTTCCTTTTAGTTTTATGGTCCCATTTTCATATTTTTCATATTTGTAATTCTGAACTACAGCCATACCAAGTTATCTGAAGCTTAATAAATAAGACCTTGACTCTGTGTTATAAGCTGTTGTCCAGTAGGAAAACTTAACTGTGTCGATAAATAGAATAGATAAATAGAATCAACAGTGTGATTAGTGTGCTGGTGAAGGTGCCTCGACTTTAGTAGGTGCACATTCAACCTGGCCTCTAAATGTAGCTTACTGTTACTTAGTATCAATTAGAAAATATCACCTAGAATATACTTATATATCTATAATATGTAGGTATATCCATATGTATGTATAGATATAAAGTTATTTGAACCAAATTCTAAAAAGTTAGGTAAAAAAATTAATTTTTTCATAATGATAAAGACTCTAGTTACTAGGAGATAATAGTTATAAAATAGTAACATACCTTATTTCTTGGAGATGAGTCTGTGGATTTCATTTTCAGTGTTTGTTTCTGGATATCATTTCTGTTGTGATAGATTTGATAGTCTGCGAATTATGTGTTAATTTAATTATTTATTTGTTGCTTGCTTTAGAGAATATAATATGCATCCTCAATATGTAACAATCAACCTGGAAGTAATACCATAATTTTTAAATGTAAGTAATATTCCTACAAAATAGACTCATTTTTATGCTAACTCAAAAAATTATTATTGGATATTCTGTAAACCTCATTGAGCATTATTGTTTTTGCCTTGAAATTATTGTGTACTTTTACAAAGTCCATCTATAACTAGAAACCTTGAGCATCATATAGAAAACAAATGTGAGACTCTGAAAGACAGAATAAAGTAAATTTTCTTATGAGGGACTTTGTGAACCACAGAATAAAACTGTATCTTCCTTGGGTTTGCTTTATGAATTTTAAGTCTGCTGTTAGAAAAAATCAGAAATCTGGGAATGCTAACATGCATGGTCAGAAAGCATTAACAAAGTACACGTTTTCTAGTCAACAACCAAACAAAGGAGCACTCTACTGTGACACTAGTTGGATAATAGCCATTCTACACCAGCATAGAACAATAGAAAGCTGATAACCTTATACCCACTCTTACCATCGAAGACTTGGTAGGGAGTCCAGACTTTTCTCTTCACTATATTTAGCCAGAACTGTCAACATTACTGGAAAGGCTATCCACTTGTGGAGACCATATAGGGAGTCATAACCGAGTAGGACACTATCAATGGATAATTAAGGATCTGAAATTCATTTCCATTCCCAGATATAATTAGAAACTTCCACATTTTAATGTCAGTGAAAGGAAAAAAACCGAACCTGGCTTTCTAGCTCTATCTAGCTGTGTACTTCTTTCCATTTTATAGCAATTTCAAAGATCTAAATTAGATTCAAGGTTGGTAAGGGAACATTCACTGTGTCTTGGCTTAATAGAAAATTCCTCAACATATTAAAAATCAGGAGGAACTCAAACTGAATAAGAGAAGACAGCCAATAGACTATATAACACCAAGATTATAGAATAACTGTTTACCAGAGAGTTTAAAGTAGTCACTAAAAAATCACTTTAAAGAAAAATTATAAATACACTGAACAAAGTGAAAATATAGAGAACCTCAGCAAAAAATGGAATATGCAAAGAAGCTAAAATTAGAAACTTTAGAACTATAAAATAAATAGAATAAGCTGCCTATTTGATTTCAGTAGCAGAATGTAGAGAATAAAGAAATGTGTCAGGATAGTTAAAAGAATAACAGAAGCAGCACAACCAAAATAGAGTGAAAGTAGTCTAAAAAGTAGACAAACATTAAGGATGATGGAGCTGCTGAAAAGTCTTAGTTTTCAGGTTATTAGACATGAAAGGGAAGCAAAGAATCTAGGGCTCAAGCAGGATATAGACAGTTCATGGCAATTGTTCCAACAATACCAGAAATTTTATTTACTAGGCTGGCAACCAGCATGCCTCTGTTTCTGCCTCCCATGTTCAGGGATTACTAGTGTACACTTTTAGGCTTGGTTTATTTTACAACCATTCTGGCAATAAAACTCAGGTCACTCTGCGTGTGTAGCAAGTAGCTAGTTTGCCAAATGAGTTATTTCCCTAGTCCCAGAAAGCATTTTAACTGCCTGTAAAAATTATAACAAAATATGTTTGTGAAGAATTGTGTTGGAGTTTTGATGGAGATTGCATTGAATCTGCAACTCTCAACTCAAATAAAAGAACTTCTGTTGTTAAGAATTGTTTGTGCTATTCTGGTTCTTTTGTTTTTCCATATGAAATTGAGAATTGCTCTCTCCATGTCTATGGAGAACTGTGTTGGACTCTTGATGAGGATTGTGTTGAATCTTTAGGTTGCTCTTGGTAGGATGGCCATTTTTACTGTGTTAATCCTACCAATCCTTGAGCATGGGAGATCCTACCATATTCTGAGGTCTTCTTTGATGTCTTTTTTTTTCAGGGATTTGGAGTTCTTATCATACAGATCTTTCACTTGCTTGGTCAGAGTAACACCAAGATATTTATACTATTTGTGGCTATTGTGAAGGGTGTTGTTTACCTAATTTCTTTCTCACCTTGTTTATCATATGTATAAAGGAAGACTACTAGATTTGTTTGAGCTACCACAAAGCTCAAGTTCAAGTGGATTGAGGACCTCAACATTAAACCAGAAGAGAAAGTGGGAAAGAGCCTCGAACTCATTGGCACAGGGGATAATTTCCTGAAGAGAACTCCAATGACTCAGGTTCTACGATCAACAGTTGATAAATGAGACCTCATGAAACTGAAAAGCTTCTTCTGTAAGACAAAAGATACAGTTAATAGTCAACAACCCACACATTGGGAAAAAAATCACCAACCACAATCCAATAGAAGGCTAATATCCAAAATATATAAAGAGCTCAAGAAGCTAACCTCCAAAAAATTAAGTAGCTCAATTAAACAATGAGGTACAGAGCTAAACAAAGAATTCTCAACTGAGGAATCTCGAATGGCTGAGAAGCACCTAAAGAAATATTCAATATTCTTAGTCATCAGGAAAATAAATCATAATGACTCTGAGATTCTACCTTACACCAATCAGAATGGCTAAGATCAAGAACTCTTCTGGCAGATGCTGCCAAGGAAGTAGAGAAAGAAGAAAACTCCTCTATTGCTGGTGGGATTGCAAGTTGGTACAACCACTCTGGAAATCAGTTTGGCTGTTCCTCAAAAACTCTGAAATAGTGCTACCTGAAGATTCAGTTATACCACTACTGGATATATACCCAAGAGATGCTCCAACATATAACAAGGATACATTCTCCACTATGTTCATAGAAGCCTTATTTATAATAGCCAGAAACTGGAAACAACTCAGATGTTCTTCAATGGAAGAATGGATACAGAAAGTATGTATGATTTACATAATGGAATACTACTCAGCTATTAAAATGACAACTTCAAAAATTTTGCAGGCAAATGGATGGAACTAGAAAATATCATCCTGAGTGAGGTAACCCAGATCCAAAAGGACACACATGGTATGTACTCACCGATAAGCGGATATTAACCCAAAAGCTCAGAATACCCACGATACAACTTCCAGACCATATGAAGCTTAACAAGAAGGAAGGCTCAAATGAGGATATTTCAGCCACACTTAGAAGAAGGAACAAAATACCATGAGAGACAGAGGGGACCTGCGTGAGAGAGAGGAGGGGAAAAGCTGGATTACAGGGAGGAGGGAAGTGGAAGAAGACCAGAGGGCCAGGAGAATGAATGGAAGTACGAAGCTGTGCGGGACTGAGGAGGTGGGGAAACCTTTAGACAATCCCAGACACTTGGGATGTGAGTTGCTTCCAGGATTTAATGGGGATGATCTTACCTGAAATCCCCAACAGTGGGGAGATGGAACCAGAAGAAACCTACCTCCAGTAGGTAGACAGAGTCCACATTAGAGGGATGGAATCAACCAATCTTCCTTCAAAATTTTTGAGCTTGAATTGTTCCTATCTAAATGAAATGCAAGGACAAAAATAGAGTAGAGAATGAAAGAAAGGCCATCCAGTAATTGGTTCAACTTGGGATCCATTCCATGGGCAGGCACAAAACCCTGACACTATTACTGATGCCACGTTGGGCTTGTAGACAGGAGCCTAGCATTGCTGTCCTCCGAGAGGATCTACCAGAATCTGACTGAGACAGATGCAGATACTCACAGCCAACCATTGGATTGAGGTCAGGGACCCCTATGGAAGAGTTAGGGGAAGGACTGACAGAGTTGAAGGGGATTGCAACCCCATAGGAAGACCAATAGTGTTAACTAACCCAGTCACCTTAGAGCTCCAAGAAACTAAGCGACCTATCAAAGTGCATGCATGGGCTAGTCCATGGCCCCTGCTACATATGTAGCAGAGAGCTGCCTTGTCTGGCCTGAGTGGGAGAAGAAGCACCTAATCCTGTAGAGGCTTGATGCCATGGGGAAGGGGAATGCCAAGGATGTGGGATGGGGTTGAGTTTGGGTGCACTCTCTCAGATGTAAAGGGGAGGGGGAAAAGAATGAAGAATTCCAGGAGGAGGAACTAGGAGATGGGACAACATTTGGAATGTAAATAAAATAACTAAAAATATAACAAAAATAGACTGTTTCCTTGATCCAAAGACAATCATCAACACACTTACAAGACTTGAAATCTTATATATTCTAAACACAATGAAATAAAACCAGATATGAATAACAGAAGTATAGCAGAAAAAAAATCTAAACTTTGGAACCAACATAACTTTTAAGTGATCAACTGATCAAACAGTCTCAAACAAGATGAAAAATACATTGAGTGATTTTTGGATTAAGATGACAGGCTGCCTCTACCTCACCCAGTTAAGAAGAGTCAGTAAGATATTCTACTCCAAACAGATACAGAAGAAGATCTTTGGAGTTATTTAAAAAATAGGGATGGAAAAACAGGAATATGCTGAAAAAAAGTTGGGTAATGCACCAAAAAAAGTAACATAGTTAACAAAAGAAATAAAATGATAATAAACGATAAACATTACTATAAACACCACTTAACAGAGAATTAAATCACTTTTAAGTGGGTTACTTATTTTCTTGGTATTGAGGTTTTGGTTTTCTTTGTAAATACTGTCAGATCTGTATCATGTGCATTGCTGTATCCATGGATTAATGCATCTTACACTAGATAGCAATTAGCACAGAGATCTACAACTGGTAAACTGGAAGAGAATAAGAGGCTGAAGAGGGCTTAGATCTAAAGTTGTCATCTATATCATATATCTTCTGTTAAGACACAGTGATCTTTATAGAAGAAAAGAGTGGAAAGATTTTTAAACCAGAAGTGGTGGTTGATTTCAAGGAAGTGGTATTTTCTTTAAACAACAGGGAAGTTGTACATATGAACTCCAAGTGACTGCGACAGCATGTAAATATCTTTGCAAGCTTGAGCCAGAAAAATCTCATCATGAATGGAAAATGGTGAGCAGGAAGTCTTATTCCAAGCTGATGACCTATTGGTATTTGATAGCTGCTGGAAAGGGAGAATCTGTTTTCTTTAATGATATGACTATTTGTGGGTTAATCATACTCCAGGGCAGGCCCCATACTAAAGAGCAGTTGGGCAATACAAACTGGGCTTGATGGGTTTAAAAAGATAAAGAACATAAATTTGGGTGGGTAAGGATATGGAGGTGGATCTGGGAGGAGTTAGGTAAAGGTGGTGAATATGATCAAAATACACTTCATGACATTTTTTAAAGAATTAATAAGAATATTTAAAATTCAATTTGTCTAATAAATAGCTTAGAGGAAGTCTCACAAACCAGATAGACCATATGAAAGATCACATATAAGTAAAAGAATTGGAATACATGCTCAAAGAAAATGAGAAATTCAAAAGTACACATGAAGAGAAAATATAGAATATTTGGGACAGTATTAAAAAACCCAAAATTATAGGCATAGCAAAAGAAGAATTCCAGAAAAATAGGAAAATGGGAGAGGACATAGAGATGTTGTACATTCTAAAAACTTATTATATATATGAATGAAAATCATCACTACAATCAATGAATATCTGTTATAAAGGAAAATTGGCATTTATCTATAACGCAATGTTTTGCACACATTCTTCATTTAAGCAGTGCATCTATCATCATCAAGTAAATTCTGATTCAACTAGTTGCTTTTGTTCATAGTTTTTAAACCAAGAGTTTAGTATTTAAATATAGCACCAATAATGTGCTTTGCTTAAAGCTCTATTTTTACTGTAGATACTTTTTCAGATAATCCTTTATGTTTTTACTTTTCCTTGCTGCCATACCATATATATATGCCAGTTCTTCATCTGCTTATCTATTCTAGTCTTATTCTAGTCTCTTCTTCATCTGCTTATCTGCTGTCTCAGTCCACAGATCTTTTGTCTACAAAGTGTATAGTAAGACCCTAGGGAACAAAACTATTGACATGGTAGGCAGTAAAATATATATATGAACAAAATAAATTTTGACCATTTTTATCACCCCCTTCCCATTACCCTCTCTCATCCCTTCCACTCTCCAGCTGAAACCTTTCTTTCTAACAAATCTTCCTCCTACTTTGATGCCATCTTTGTGGCCACTGTATTTAACTAGGATGCTTTCAGTACCATGGGTAGGGGTTATATACCAAAGCACAAACAGGTTTTTAGTGGCTACACAACAAAATGATAGCCACCCCTCCAGCGGCCATTAATTGCCCATGGTTGACAGTGGTGTGTGGTGTCTTATGAGATCCTTCTCCATGCATATTGCAGCATCAATGGCCCCAATTTTGTGCAGGTCTTTCTCAGGTAACTATAGCTGTAGTGAGCTCATGAGTGCAACAGCCTTGTCATGTCCAAAAGGCACTGTCTCCCATCACTGCTACCTATCCTTTGGTTATGTTTTTTCTGCCCACTCCAATATTCCCTGAGTCTTGGAGGGGATTGGCATAGATATTTTATTTAGGGCTGAGCATTCTATAGTCTCTTACTCTCAACACTTTGACTAGTTCTGACTCTCTGCTTTAACCACAATACACCACACAAGGTATTTTGTCTATGCCATGTCAATAGCAACACAGATCAATAGATATAAACACCAGTATTTAGAAGGGATTTGGACATGTTGATTTAACAAAGCAACAGTAGTAGGTTCCCTCCTAATGCCTATGATTTTCCTGTTATAAGTTTTTGACTGGGTTTTCAGTTATAGGCATGAGTTTTTTCATGTGGAGCTGGCCTTAAACTGAACCTAAAAGCATCTGGTACCTATAAAATAGTCATACAATTATTACAAAGTGAGCATACCTTCCATGGCAAGTCTTATTGTAGCTCATGGGATCACATTTAGGTAAGATGACTCGACTCTTCCAACACTGTGAAAGATGGCCACCAAGGAGGAAATTTCTAGCTCAGTTCTAGCTTGATCTCTCTATAGCATGCAACCTAAGTGTGGAGTGTGTTCAGCAATGGGGCTTTTACATCTGGTTCTGGTAGAGTAACGAGCTGCAATGTCGATAACCTGTACTGTTCTGGGAATCTCTGGTGTCTTCCCCGCCAATGGTGTAAGGGGAAGAAGTAACTCACATCTGACACTGGTACTTTCTTAAAACAAGATCCCTGAGTGTTTTCTTTTATTCTTGTGTGAGTGTGCATGGATGCATATGTGTATATAAGAGGGAGAGAGAGAGAGAATATACGAGTATCACTGATATAGTGATAATTATACAATCAGAAAACTATTACCCAAATACTTAGAAGAATCCTACTTATACTCAGAATCTCAAAGAATTTTCAGTTTTGTTTTGCAACTGATATTTTATTTCTCTAAATGAACACATTCAGATTAAGCACCTATTTCTCTAACAGTAGTTCCAGATGCTGTGATTCTGAAGCCCCATTGCTGAACACACTCCACACTTAGGTTGCATGCTATAAGAGAGATCAAGCTAGAACTGAGATAGAAATTTCCTCCTTGGTGGCCATCTTTCACAGTGTTGGAAGACTGCTGGAAGAGTCGAGTCATTCCATTCGTATGCTAATTCACTTGGTTTGTTGAATCATTAGAAAAGAATTTAACTCCTTCATATATTGCTGGTGAGCACGCAGATGAGTGATGGAATTTGAATAATTTTGCCAGGTCATGTACTTCAGCACTAACAGGGTGACAATGGACCTCACATTATTAACCTCTACATTATATGAGTAAATAGGAACTGTGTTAAGCCTTTTCATACTTTCATTTAATTCCCAGCACCTGAAACATATTATCATCATTTATCAGGAAATAAACATGTATGAGAAATCTCCAGATTAATGAAGGATAAACTGTAAACAAGTGATTAAACTCTGGAAACCTCAACCTCAATTCAGAGCATCTTTTGTCACTGAATTAAGGAGTCATCCAAATAAGGTTGGGAGACAGTCCAGTAATGTTGAATCCCTGTTATGTGTTATGTTCTAGGCACTCTCCTTACTTTTCTTTTCTTTTCTTTTTTTTTTTTTTTGAGACAGGGTTTCTCTGTGTAGCCCTGGCTGTCCTGGAACTCACTCTGTAGACCAGGCTGGCCTCGAACTCAGAAATCCGCCTGCCTCTGCCTCCCAAGTGCTGGGATTAAAGGCATGTGCTACCACTGCCCAGATGTCTCCTTACTTTTCTTGCTTTCAGTTTAAAAATATTATTAGTGCCATTACATTGTATGAAACAGTGTACATGCATATATGAAACGTTACGTACATCTATTCATCTATTCACACATTATCTTCCTTTGAATTTTTCTCCAGTTGTCTCTTTTACTTACCAAATAGTCAGTCACATTTCTATTTTCAGACACATACAATATATATATATATATATATATATATATATATATATATTACAAACATATATGCACATATATATGTGTGTGTTTCAATCTATATTCCACATGTAACAATGTCATTTTTGCATTTTGAGTCTTACTTAATTTTTAACATTAACATTTAACACATAAAGTAAGCTCTACATTAAAAATTTAATATTTAACATTAATGTTTTAAAATATTTAACATGAACATTAACATACATTTTCATTCAAATGAAATATATCATTACTATTTATGGCTGAATAAAACTCCATTGCACATATATAAAACGATTTCTTTATATATTCATCTGTGGTGGCAACTATGCTGGCTCCATATTGTAGACTACTGTGAATAGTGCTTCAATAAACATGGATGTGCGTGTAAGTGTCTCTGTGATACGCTGGCTTTGAATATGACTACGGATCTGACTATAGCTGACTTATATCATGGCTCTGTAATATTCATTCCCTCAACAACACCATTAAATATTAACGTTATTACATAGATTAAGGATATAAAGTTCAAAGAAGAAATATAAATTTCTCAAGCTTTCCAGATTGTCCTGGTTCAAAGCTGTATCCTTTTGAACAGAAATACATCAAGCAAGAAAGCCATGAAGACTGCCAATCAGTGAGAGGCCAGGGGAGAAGCTATAAGACTTTTTGGGGGAAAATTAAAAACCATCTCTTTCATATAACTTTCCGGCTAAACTATTTCCCAAGTTTGCCAAAAAAATCTTTCTGTGTCATTTATCTTATTCTTTTTGTTTTCCATCTTGTAATACTTCTGGTCTCTTGGGGTCCTGCCTCAGTATCATCCCAAAGCATCAGAAGGAGGAGGGAGGAATCAGGGATAGAGGAAGGAGGTAGTGTATAGAGGAATCTTTGCTGGTTTGTCAGAGTTCTGGGATCCCGAATGAAAAGAAGGTAGAGTCTCCATGGGAGCTTTTTCGTTGTTACAATGACTCTTCATTTATTCCCTACGTCCTCTTCCAGCAGAAATGGCCATATCTTAGAGTAATTCTGATAAGTTAAAGACATATGAAAAAGTAAGTAGATTCTATTTTGTGCTAATTCCTATGCCTGTGGTCAATTTTACTGTCACTTCTTTATTTCTATAAAGAGTACCTATCTCACTATTCCTTTTTATACCTAAAGAAGCTTCCAAAATCCAGTTAATATTATCTACCTCTGCCACCTCTGTGGATGGTAATTTCTTATCTTTCTCACCAAACACTTGCTATCATTTATATTACATTATGCTTGCCTTCCCTCCCTTCAGCCTTATGATCCCTGCTTCTACTTCATGTTTTCCATATTCTAGAAATCATCACATAATCCTCTCTCACTGACACTGTTCCTACAAAGTAAGTTTACTTTACCTACATATTATACATTTAATCTAGAGAAAGTATTCTTATAGTGTGCTTAATCTAACTGTGTGGTTTTTAAAATTCTATTTTTCTTTATTCTTGAGAATTTCATACAGGTATACAATGAAATATTATATATCCACCTCCAATTTCCCCTTCAGTTAACGTATATATTCTTGTATATTCCCCTCCAAACTTCATGTCAGTTTTTTTTCTTTTTGATATCCACAAAATCTGACTGGTATTGCCCATGTATGTGTGGGGTCGGGCTACCCAGTAGTATATGGGAAATACACCAGTGGGAATGTTACCTCTTAGTCTCTCAGATCTACAGTCAATGTAAATTTCCAAATGCGTCAATTCTCTTGAAGGTCTATTTAGCTGGGCATTGGTGGACCATGCCTTTAATCCAAGCACTTGGGAGGCAGAGGCAGGTGGATTTCTGAGTTCGAGGCCAACCTGGTCTACAGAGTGAGTACCAGGACAGCCAAGGCTACACAGAGAAACCCTGTCTTGAAAAACCAAAAAAAAAAAAAAACTATTTAAATTCTCTGTAGATCATAATTTCCACACAAATTATTTACATATTTGGCCTGCACTGTATTCTATTCCTTCAGTCTTCAGTTTATCTGTTTCATCCATGTTATATCACCCTTTATTTTTCCCCCAGCAGTTATACTCTCTTTGTTAATCATTAACTAAAACACCCCACATAAGAAATACTGTCAGAAAGTGAGATAGGCGCAGTGAGGTATAATTCCTGTATGGCAAATGTAGCTCATTTTAGAGGGATAATAAGGGACTAAATGTGGATGATCAATATTCTTTGTGAGAGCACCAATGTTTTTGACAGATAAAAATACATGTTCCAAGTCACAAAGTGGAAGGACAACCTGACAGACTTAGAAAGAAGAATCAGTGGATGACTGGACTATGGTGAAAAAATGAGAAGAAAATAAATTTTGAAACCTTATTGGATGGTTTTAGATAGTCGTGTGGTTAGTTATTTCTGCATAAACATTACTCTAGATGCAATTGAGTGTAAAAATGCTTCATGTTTATGTGGTAAGAACAGAGAACCAGTGAGAGACGATGAAATCAAGAAATAAAGAGGACCTGATATGAAGAATGAGGATGAAGGTGGTAGAAACAGGATAGGAGGAAGTGTGTAGCCATCAGAGATAAGAAGAGGAAGGCAGAGAGATAAGAGTAAACTACAAGGAGGCAGCTACGGGTTAGCTATGACAGGATACAGGGCAATAGGAAGATAAAATAGAAAAACAACCTAGAAAATGTCCAAATCCCTGCCTTAAAAATATGTCACTCATTGTCATAAAAAGATTTGGAAAAGCTATATGCCTATACATATACATACACATACATATTCGTGTGTGTGCACATGTGTTAGATTCAAATGACATCCAGAGTATTATGTCTATTCTTTGCTGTACCAGTGAGGACACATGAGCCCCTTCAGATTCATACATAGGTCCTTCTTAACATTCACCTGAGTAACAGTAGTGATAGTATGTGCAGATTTTAATGGAAGCAGTTATAAGAGGCACACTGCCAGACCTTTGAAAGGAATAGGAAAGAAAGAATAGAGTTCATATGAAGATATGCTTTTTGAACAAAGATTGAGTCATCTGTACTGATGGAGACTACAGCAGTAGCAGATCTGTGCAGTGACACATACAGTTGAGCTTCAGAAAAACACTGCGCAACATGACAAGACAGAATGTTTTGCTGAAAGCAGTGGAAGACACTGAAATAGCTATTTACTCTGTTAAAGACTGTGAATGTCATTGTGGAGCCAATAGGGCACTATGGATGGGTTCTAAAAGAGGAGTAAAATCTGACCATTTGAACATTAGAGGAAATAACATAGGTATAGAAAACTTGGGTGGGGGGGGTAAGGGGGTAAGGGGACAACATCTGAAATGTAAATAAGATATCCAGCAGTAAAAAAAAAAAAGAAAAAAAAAGAAAACTTGTAGTTCAAATCTAAAAGGTTGCTTTTTATTTTCGAAATGTTTTAATATGAAGGTACAAAATATTAAAAGTTGAAGATGAAGGTCTGAGGCCAAGGGAGTCAAACGCACAATGAGTGGCATACAGGGAAGATGGAGGTGAATGGTCATGTCTAAGGTTATGGAGGACAATTGTACCTGTTACCTTTCCATTTAAGAAGTTAGCATGCCAGCTGGGTGGTTGTGGTCCATGCTTTTAATTTCAACAACTAGGAGGCAGAGGTTGGCAGTCTCTGAGTTTGAGGTCATCCTGGTCTACAGAGTGACTTTCAGGACATCCAGAACTACACAGTCCCAAAACCAAACAAAACAAAACTAATAATCAAGCAAAATGAAACTAGCATGTCAGTAACACTCTTCCTGAGAAAAATATCAAAGGCTCGGAGATTGATAACCTAGAATATAAATGCAGTTCTGAAAGCACTATTAGAGTTTATGAGAATATTTTCTCCTCCTGTCTACAGGGTCAGGCAACAAAAGAATCAGGGAAGAAACTTCCAGGAGGAAAAACCACTCAGAAATCCAGCAGAGTCTACTTAATTGTCCATTGGGATCTATGTCTCCCTTCTTTATGCTATGACCATAGATGACACTGACTGAAAACAATCCTTTGTTCATATGAATTGACATGTGGGAATGCCAGCTTCTCTCACACTCAGGGAATGCTTGAAGAGTTGGAAGAAAAAATTCTGACTTTGTTGTTAAGATTTTAAAAGGGGGAGTTCTCTATTGACTGGTACCTTGGTCTTGACGCTAAAGGAGTGGTGCTAATCTTATTGAGAGAGAGCTGAACTTCCAGAACCAATGGACTTTTAAGTACTTGTGTCATCTAGAACCTGGTTTATGTCCTGATATCTAGGTGAGTTCTATACTTTCTTTGCAAGTTTTAAGTTCTTGAGTCTCATAGTTGCTGTAATCCTTGGTTTTCTGCCTTAGTCTCTCTTCTTCTCAGGAAAAAGTTGCCTTCCTAGCTGAACTCACAGATTTCCTCTTTTGAATGTAAATCCAGAATGCGTGTTGTCTGTATATTTCACGGGTTCTTCAGTTCCACACTCCTGGTTCCACTTTTAAAAATCTATGTGACTAGGAGTCAGCCACTGAATTTTCAGTGTCTGTTGACTTTAATAAAAATGAATCATGTTTATGTTTTCACCATCAATATTTATGGCTTTGATTTCTTCTTGTCTTTGTACAGGACTAAAAGACAGACACTGGGACTTGCCTTCCTCAGTGCATGCTTCTCCAAGGGCTAGAGCCGTCTTTTACAGTATCCACAATACACAGTCATATATTTTTGCCTCTGTTTTCTTGGGTCATCATTCAGCTCATCAAATAGCTTTTATTAATCTCACCTACCACAAGCATTCCAGCCTATCAGAGTACAGTTACCAAGCTAGATTCTTGCTGCTGCTTTTTTTTTTTTAAGATACCTTGGTCCCATCTTTTGAAGAGCAGTGAACAAGACTGAAAGCATGGAGCGTAGGAACCACAGTGGGCGAGTGACTGAATTTGTGTTGCTGGGTTTCCCAGCTCCTGCTCCATTACGGGCACTACTATTTTTCCTTTCTCTGCTGGCCTACGTGTTGGTGCTGACTGAAAACACACTCATCATTACAGCAATTAGGAACCACCCCACTCTCCACAAACCCATGTATTTTTTCTTGGCTAATATGTCATTCCTGGAGATTTGGTATGTCACTGTTACAATTCCTAAGATGCTTGCTGGCTTCATTGATTCCAAGGAGAACCATGGACAGCTGATCTCCTTTGAGGCATGCATGACACAGCTCTACTTTTTCCTGGGCTTGGGTTGCACTGAGTGTGTCCTTCTTGCTGTGATGGCCTATGACCGCTATGTGGCTATCTGTCACCCACTCCACTACCCTGTCATTGTCAGTAGCCGATTGTGTGTGCAGCTGGCAGCTGGATCCTGGGCTGGAGGTTTTGGTATCTCCATGGTTAAAGTTTTCCTTATTTCTCGCCTGTCTTACTGTGGCCCCAACACCATCAACCATTTTTTCTGTGATGTTTCTCCATTGCTCAACCTATCATGCACTGACATGTCCACAGCAGAGCTTACAGACTTTATCCTGGCCATTTTTATTCTGCTGGGGCCGCTCTCTGTCACTGGGGCCTCCTACATGGCTATCACAGGTGCTGTAATGCGCATCCCCTCAGCAGCTGGCCGCCATAAAGCCTTTTCAACCTGTGCCTCCCACCTCACCGTTGTAATCATCTTCTATGCAGCCAGTATCTTCATCTATGCCAGGCCTAAGGCACTCTCAGCTTTTGACACCAACAAGCTGGTCTCTGTACTCTACGCAGTTATTGTACCATTGCTCAATCCCATCATCTACTGCTTGCGCAACCAAGAAGTCAAAAGAGCCCTACGTCGCACTCTGCACCTGGCCCAGGGCCAGGATATCAATACCAAGAAATCTAGCAAAGATGGTTAGGTAGGGAGGGGTTGATAATATAAAACTTGTTTTCTTTTTCTTCCTTCCTTGCTTCTTTTCTTTCATTCTCATTCTCTCTCTCTCTCTCTCTCTCTCTCTCTCTCTCTCTCTCTCTCTCTCAGTCTAAATTAGAGGATTAAGTTAGGAATCAGTTTCTAGTTTCTGTAACTTAGTTCAGCAAAAAGGAAGAGGCATAGATTCCAAGGTAGGGGCTGGGTTTCTGCAGGAAAGGGCTCCAGTTTATGGGGTAAGGCCTGGACCAGTATTGTATACACACAAATCAATTCTCATTAAAGAAAAAATGGATTATAAGAAGGCCAAAAACTTATCTGTGAAATAACAGAGGCTCAAAAGGTAAAGATTCTGGAATGAGTTTTAAAGAAAGTAGATAAGAAACTAAGACAGATTTTCATGTATTCTGTGTTGCCATTGAGATTTCTATGTAATAAAAGAAGCTTTTGCACTCCTGCACCTCTTGACTCCACCTTTGAAGTGCTGGCATTGCAGCTATGTGCCCTGTGGAATGTACTAAGGCTTTGTGTTTACTATGCAAGCAGTCTATCAACTAATCTACATCACCAGCCCAAATTATGAATTTTTGTGTTGGTTATTATTGTGCTGCATATTATCTCTTGGATCACTGTTTTCTGGCTTTATTTTCAAATTTATTGCTATCATTGAATTAAGTCAATGGCTAAGTATCATTTATTTTTTAATCTTCTGCAGCCTTGATTATACTACAGATATTATGGAAACAAAGTCACATTTTGTTATCATGGAACAGAACAACATCTACCACATAATTGCTATAAATACACATAAATAAATTAACACAGTGTAGGGTCATATAGATAAGGCATATGTGTGAAGCATATGGTTGGATTCAGTAGGTACAGGAACTAAACCTTTCAAACTTCACTAGGACATGAAGAGGTGCAAATTATTTCCATCTTGCTGGAAAAAAATGGGAAATATGTAACAGGAGCTTTAAAATATTGAAAGCATTTGACCATATATATATTTATTTCTAGCAATATGATTAAAATATATTTAACATTTTCAAATAAAAATATTGTTTAAGGAAGTTATAGTTCATGTATAAAATGCAGTTTTAAAGACAATGATGCAACATGATCTAAATAACATTAATGACTCAAAACAATTGTTAATTTAGTAAGTTTATTATGTTAAATAACAGTATCAAAAACTGTTTTAGTTGTCTTTTAAATTTTAACTATGACTAGAATAAATTTGATTAAAGTGTTAATAGACCTCCTTTTCATTGAAATTATTTTTCAGCAACATTCTGTGAAAGACATATTCATGTAAATAAACTTTGCTTATCCTTGAAGATATGTAACTTTATCCATATAGGCTTAGATAATGAGAGGGTGGTCAAAATACTCTTACTATTTTCCCAAGAGCCAGAAACTTAAAGATAATAAAGCTTTTGTTTTCTGGCATACTTCATGTGTCCTTTTTATAGTTGTCTTTTATACAAACATTATGAGAGAGTATAGTTTGTTATTTTTTTCTCATAATTCCCTCCTGCCTAAGTCTGACAGTATTGCATGTTATAGTTAGTCTACATTGATGGAATGTTTATATATGTGTATATATGTATATATGTATATATATATATATATGTATGTATATATGTATATATATACATATATATATATATAAATATTATATATATTACTCTTTGTACCAAAGATGTTACTTAACCTTATTAATATCTTGTTTAAAGGTTTAGAAATGACTATCCCTACAGAAGTTGTTTCTGAGCGGGTCAATGATCTGCAGTGGGAATTTCCTCTTCTGGGCATCACAATTTTAGTTGTCACACGAATTTATTTTTATTTCCAGTTAATAGGAGGAGAAAACAGAATGTTGAATCAACTCATTGTGTTTTTCTCATTTCTTATATTTTTATTCTAAAATACATTGATTTTCCAATGTAAAGAAACACATGCAATGCTTACTTCAAAGTTGAAAGCAAAGACTTCAGATTTAGCAATACTTAGTATGATGTCTTTCATTTATCTATGTATCATTAAGTGATGAGTGCAAGAATTTTTGATTCTATGTGAACTATAGCAAGACTGAGACATTTTTACCTTGGACTAAATTTTTCTATTAATCCTCATGGCTGTATTGAATTTGAGGTCAATGAGACCTTAAGAATTTTTTTCAAATTAAGTATTAGTTGTCTGACTTTATCCATTCTTCATTGCTGTATATTTCTCTGTAAATATAAATATATCTGTTTATTTTATCTCTTTTCTATTTGAGTTTACCTGTTTCAGTTCATCTTTGTATTCTGTCAGTCTCTCAACCTTTTTACCAACAGTATGGACCCATAATTCTCTTTTTCTGGGGTATCACTGATCTGCTGTAATAGTATAGAAACTACTTGAGCCATTCAGACATAGGCATAACCAGAATGGTGAGAGGCAGTGAACATGTACAGACAAGCAAAGATCAACATAGTTTTTTTTGTCCAGTGTTCAGTGATGTTGGGCAACACTAAGCTTCTTAATCTGCCTTTCAAATCTTCCTAGTATATGCTATTAGTCTATATTTTATTTTAGTCTTCTAATCTTTTGTGTACTGCAAATCATATACAGTGATATTTAATGCTATGGTTCACAGTATGTATTTACTCTAAATTAATGATCTAGAATCCTTCACTGATTGCTAACATTAAACTTTGAAGAGTCAGGAAATATCCTTCCAACTTTCCTGGATATGTAATGAATATTTAAGGTGACAGATACTTTGCAAGTCAAAACATCCCATTAGTTTTAATTAAAAATACTTACAAGAATGAAATATAACTGAAGACTGATACCTGTCTGATGAAAGAAGGGCAAAGAATTGCAGATGGAGTATGATATACATGGCTCTGAGTATACGTGAAATTTTAAATGGCAGAATTTGAACTGTTATCAGTAACATTATAATTTTTATTTCTGAGTTTTTGATTAGTTACACAGTATGGAAGCTGATTACATTAGGGGAACGCAGAACTGTTTATGTGGGAAACTTTACAACATTTTTGTGATTTTTATGCAATTTTAATGTTATTCAAAATAAAAGAAATGTTAAAAGTTATCAGTTCTCTAAAAATAAATCTAATTGATTTCAATGGCTTCCAGAAGACAAAGATGGTCCTCCCATTCCTTTATAGATGTGATGTATACAGCCAGCATCATGCTTTTATTATGATTTTTATTTTGAATTGTTATTGGAAATTTCAATTCTTCTAACAGTCATACACAGATATTGCTTTAATCTATCTAATTCATAAGAAATAGTTAAAATACGGAGTAATCCACAATGTTACTGCTTTATGTACTTACCACTTTAAGAAATCACCTTCTTCTTCTCCTCCTCCTCTTCCTCCTCCTCCTCCTCCTCCTTCTTCTTCTTTTTCTTCTCCCCCCACCCTCTCTCTAGAAATCACAGCCAGTCTTGGACAAACCTGACAGTCCTATTCAGTGCAGAGAACAAGGTCTGTGAGTCAGGGGTCTTCACATTTTTCTTTTTTATATGTATTTATTTATTTATTCACTTTAAAACCCAATAACCTTATAAAACCCAATGCTCATAACAAAATTCCTTTCTTATTTTTATTTCCAGAGGTACATTTTAAGAGGACCCATAGGGCTAGGGTTGTACATAGTGAGAGGTACTTCCTACCACCTGTGAGACTGGGGACTGTCCTGGGTTAATGGGTAAACAAGAATGAAGTCCATTGAACTTGTAA
>NW_021604629.1:48496-64950 GCF_004785775.1 Grammomys surdaster | reverse complement strand
GAGGAGGAGGAGGAGGAGGAGGAGGAGGAGGAGGAGGAGGAGGAGACGGGAAGTACTAGGTCCAGAATCTCTTACCAAATTCCAATTTGCTACACACACGTAGAATGTTCCAGATCCTTAGGGACTGACAGAGCTTTCCTAGGATTTCTCACTTCTCCAGATGCTTTAGTATATTTTATTCTTCTTAAAATTCCATAAGTTTCTAAAGGGCGTGCGTATAGATTTAATATTTTTTATTTTGAAGAACTGAACTCAATATTTTAAAATAAAGAATGAACAAAGGAATACTATAATACATGTTTTCTTTCTAAGTGTAACTTTGTTCTCATCAGCTAACTTTTCCTCATTCATCCTTCCTTCATACTCTCCTCAGTCTCTGAGAACCACCACTTTACTCTCAATTTCTATGAGATCAATATTTTCAGATTTCACATGTAAGTAACATGAGAAACACTAGGAAAAAGAACATATCCATAAAGGTACATATATACACATGCACATCTTCACCCACATGCACACATAAACACACATACCCATATACTGATGTGTTACAAAATGTACATATCATGTATCATTATACCACATAGTGCCCTATACATGTTTAATTATTATGTGTCAATTAAAATAGAGAAACAATAGAAAAGCAAAACACTGGATATAATATCTTAAGAAACATATAAACAAAAATATAAACAAAAACAAATTTACTATTTTTGAAACCAGTTAAGTTTTATTTTTTTTAAGAATTTTGTAATGTGGCATCATAAGACAAAAAAGCCATGTCAACAGGTAAAGATATAGTTCAGAGATATAAACAGGAACCTACAGATAGGTAGAGATTCAGTTTTTCTGTCCAGGTTCCCTGGGCATATTCTTGGCAGTGCACAGAATCAGGAAAAATGTGTAAGTGAGCCTTCTGAGAATACAGAAGTGTTTTCACCTAAGTCAACATGAGTTGAATGTTCAAAATGTTCTCATGTCTTCTTATTTCAGTGCTGTAGTAATTTCCATGCAGCACAGACAAGGACTAGACATTGATTTGAGAGTATGTAAAACCTCACCCATAGTGGCCTTCTCCAGTGTTAATGTATGAAGAATTTTTCATTCTTTAACAGGACAGTTTGACTATGGTGAGTGCTTAGAGGTACCAAGTGAAATTAATTAGGTTCGCCAAAAGCTCCATGGAAAATGAGGAGCTTGGAAAATGTCAATAGGCATAATTTCTGTGTGTATGTGAAGTGGAAATTTCTGTTTGTGTCATGTGATGCAAACTAATGCGATGTTTTGCTGAAGCAAAGACCTGTGAGAGGACATGTGATGTTTGGAAAGAGTATAAGTAGGACCCAGTGATGGGACACTTGCACATTTAGCTATGCAACAATTAAGGAACTGCATTATTCCTGATCTTCACTTCATTAGAGAGGCATGACAGAGAACTTCCGGCTTTCTGGCTGGTTCTGGTTGCTCCCACTGACTCCTGTCAATTTGGCTTAGGCGTGGCTGTTTCTTCTGAGTCATGCAGCTGCAGCTGATTCATGTTTGGTGACACTTTTTGAACTGAACTGTTGGTATCCTGACAGTGAAGATTAGAATTTTCCCAAAGAACTAATTTTAACAGTTTACATCACCATTGTCCTATTATCCATCTTTTCTCCCCTGCCTTTGGATGGTGGGTTAGAAGGGGGATCAAAGTATTTGAGAATGCTTATTAAAGTAGGCTTTAAAAAAAAAGCCTACACATGTGAGAGAATTTGAAGGTAATGAATAGAATAATGAAAGCTCAGGCACACTTTACTCAAATTTGGAGAAATTTCGGCAGGTGTAGTTCTTTGGAGCGCTTGACAAGTTCACAAAAGATATGCCTCTTGCTCTAGATAAATATCTATTAAACTGTGTTCTCTTTTGAGAACAAGTATTACAGAGTATAAAAGCATTCTGTAGCATAATGATAGGCCTCTTTTCTTTTTATAATATAGAGATATGCAGGCTCTGTGTTCTTTATTTTGAAAATAAGATCATAAAAATAGAGGGAATTCTTCATTACTCAATGATTCATATAGAATCATTACTAAGAATATTAGTGGCGAACAGAGTGGGGCAGTATTTAAATAATAAAGTATGCTTCAGTACATGAGAAGAATTTATTAGCACTAAGGTGGGAAAGAGGTCCTATGTGATATGAACTTAAGAGTTCTTTAGTGGAGGCATGAGTTTAATTTCTCAGGCCTTCTGTATATATTGGATGTAAAAGTATCCTGAGAGTGCATACTCTGGATATGTCAAACATGTATGATTTGATAGATGTATACTTCTTGCACTTATAAACACAGAGATGTCTCTTTACCTGTGACTTATTTCCTGTGGATTTTAAAGGCTCAGGAGATACATGAATATAACTATGAACCAATATTCAGTTAATATTCCCATGCTTACTAGTTATTCTATTATGTATTTGGGTCACAGTTCTGAATATCAGAGTCTTGAGACGAGTGTTCTGTCTCCAGCCTGGGACATATGGTTAACTAAGGTGTTTATTAACATGACCCTTTCCTCTAGGTTCTCCAAGCATGCTTCAGTCCCTACCTGTTATAGAGTCTTGGCTGGGATACCATGTCCTCTACCCTAAACTTCCAGCCCAGGGGCTGGGCTGCCATCCCCCAAGATGATCTTCTTCATATAATCAAGTCATTTTGGCTGTGCTTGCCCTTTCTGACCTCTTGGGCACTTCATTGATTTTCCCCTATTTCTCTTCTTCCCTCCCTTTGCTCCTCACATGGCCTGGCTTAGAACCATGTTTGTTCTGGATTCTCCCAGATGTCTCTGCCTCTGACTATGTTCTCCCTTATATCTACAATAAATCTTTTCTTCCATTGCACCTAAAAACAGCCATCTCCTTTTATCATTAAGCAAGATTGTAAATTAGTAGTAAGAAATATCCATGTCTGAAAGGGCTATACACTGGAAAGCTAATAGTAATGAGACACTTGTCTCAATTCTTGTATACTACTTATGTAGAAACATGACTTATGAATTATTAGGTGAAGAGTGGGAAAGGCTTAAGTCGGAATAAGGAAGAAAACTCACAAAATCCTGAGGTCATACAAGGTATTTGGGTGAAAAATTAGTTGTATATGCTTGGAGCAAACTCATTTGGTGTCATAAATGATGAAGCTTGATAAATAGGATTAGAACCACAAAGTATTTCCTGTGCACAGTAATTAAAACATTTGTCTTTTAATGTGAAATCAAAGTAGAAGTCCTTAACAAATGTTAAAATAGTTCCCTCATCTAAAAATGTCCATGGACTCCATCTATTCTGAAGAAACCACTCTAGGAACGAAATGATATGCAAGGGGTCACAGACATATTGCACTTTTGAAATTTTCAGACCCTATGCTATTGTCTCTGTTTTCTTTTAGGAAACAATACCTAATTAAATAGAGAATTTGGACCTCTGTTCATTGAAAATAAACTGAATGAGATAAGTAATGACTTTCAAGCCACTGGCAATCAGGATAGTAAGAGCTGGGTGAAAATGAACTCTGATATTAGGAAATAATCTATTTTAAAAGGTCTTTGAAGAGATATGTATTTCATGTTTTAAGAGGAAACACTAGCAGAAGTTATTTCATGTGTCTTATTTATAGGACAACAGAATTGCTACCTCGCTTTGATCATTTTTGCTGATGCTGCATCTGTCATTATTTGTAGTAATTCAGCCATGCTGAACATGAGCACCATTAGTCAGTGAGTTCAGTCTAGTGGGCTTTCCCACAGCTCCTTGGCGTCAGAGCACCTATTCTTCTTCTATTCTTTGGCTTATCTCGTGTATTAAAGAATCTTTTCATTTTCACTGTTGGGGTTCACTGGATTGCTCCATAAGCCCAAGTACTATTTTCTTGTAGTTTTTTTTCCTGGAGGTCTTGTATATCTTTGTTACAGTCCCTAAAATGTAAGATAAATTACTCCTTAAGGAATGGTATATCTCCTTCACAGGTTGCATGATTTATTTCTACTTTTTAAAAAAATCTCATTTGCATTCACAGAGTGTGTGCTCCTAGCAGCTATGGCCTATGACTTCTATGTAGCCAACTGCTACTCTCTCCAATACCTGGTCTTCATGACAAATTATTGTGTGCAGTTGGTGTGGCTGGCTCCAGGATTATCATGATCAAAGTCTTTCATTTCACATAGCATTTCTGTGTCTCTAGTGTGATGAACCACATTTTCTGTGATATCTAACCAGCCCTCAAACTGGTATGAAAAGATATGTCCACTGATGAGTTATTAGACTTTTTTTTTGGCTATTATAATTCTTGACTTCTCTGTCATCACTACTGTCTTGTCTTATGTCTACCTACTGTCTGGAATTCTGTGTATATCCTCCACCAAGGGATGAATACTTTTCCTGCACCTCCCATTGCATTGTGGTCATAATTTATTACCTAGCCATGATTTTAATGTAAGACTGACCTAGAGCTATTGCTGCTTTTAATTCCAACAAACTGATCTCAGCTGTGTGTGCAGTCCTCCCACCCATGCTGAATTCCTTCATCCACTGCCTAAGGAATCAGGAAAGTCAGAATGCTATCAAGAAGACCCTAGAAGGTGGCCAATGCTTCCTGGTCAGGTGATTACTCTGGCTTGATAAGGAGACATTACCACATCCAAAATATATCATGACAGTGACTGCAGACCTGTTCTTCACAGACATAAATTCCTAACAAAATCACAGTAGAAAAGCACACAAAACAAACACCTAAAATCAAAATAGAAGCCAGACATTATGTAGTGCTATAACTGGAAACAATTAGTTTTTGTTTAGATATCTTAGTAACTTACAAATGATATAATGATTCAATATATTCAATATTACTTACAAATTTATTGCATATAATTATATGTTTAACATTTATTTAATATATGTAAAGTGTTAAAATAAAACTAATGTTTCCAGAAAATATCTACTGGTTCCTTCCAAATTTGAATAAATTCCAAGTTCCTTAGTTTCCCTTTCAAGTTTCTAAGTATGGACTTAATGATCCTGTTTGTAATCTTATGTTGGTTACATGTTGAAATTGTAAGGATGAATCTTATGTTGTTATTGATACTATTTTTAAATCTCACATTTGTGGTCCAATATTTTTTACATATGCTATAATTTCATATTGCAGAGTCAGGAACCAAATTTCAAATCTATCTGGACAAAGAGTATCTAAAATTGTAACTATAAAATTGTAACTAATTGTAGTTATGAAAAATATTAAGTTGTTCATTAAAATACTTATAGGATGAAAAATATGAATAAATTATGATTAAACAGCAAAAAAATTAGTTAAGAGTAAAGTACCAGTTTTGATTTCTTGTCTTTTTTAAATTTTAGATTTATTTATTTTATTTTACATATGTAGGTATTTTGCCTGTATGTATGTATGCATAACGTGTATGCCTCATGCCTGTGAAGTTCAGAAGAGGACATCAGTTCCTCTGGATCTAGAGTTATGGATAGTTATGAACACAGGTTCTAGTCAAGAGCAACAGATGAGTCATCTATCCAACTCTGTATCCTTGTTTTTTTTTTGACAAGTTTTAATGCCACTGAAACATGATTTTAAAGGAAACTGAAACTGAATGATGGATCTATGAGACTTATCTTTTTTTTTTTACCATTCTGAAACTTTTTTATAAACTTAAAATAATTCAAAATTAAAATATGTATTTTTAAAAGAAATATTTTGAGTAAATTAGCCTGGGTTAGCCATCATGGTCTTTTTGTTTTTTGATTAAGTGATTTATTTACTTTACATTTTGATTGCAGCTTTCTCTCCCTCCTTTTCTCCCAGACTCTCCCTCACAACTCACTCCATTCACCTCTCCAAAGGGAGGCCTCCCATGGATATCAACCAGGCTTGGCAAAGCAAGTTGATTAAGACTATGTGCATCTTCTTGTATTGAGGCTACACAAGGCAGCCCAGCTAGGATCCAAAGGCAGGAAATGTAGTCAGAGATAGCCCCAGTTCCTGCTTTATGGATCCCACATGAAGACCCAGTTGCACAACTCTTACATATGTGCAGAGGGCCTATGTCTGTACCATGTTTGCTTTCTGATTGGCAGTTCAGTCTCTATGAGCTCCTATGGGCCAAGGTTAGTTGACTCTGTAGGTTTTCTTTTTTTTTCTTTTTATCCTTTTATTCCCTTTTTTATTGGATATTTTCTTTATTTACATTTCAAATGTTAACTCCTTTCCCAGTTCTGACACCCCAAACGCCCTATCCCATCCTCCCTCCCCTGCTTCTATGAGGGTGTTCCCCCACCCATTCACCCACCCACTCCCACCTCCCCACCCTCGAATTCCCCTACACTGGGGCCTCAAGCCTTCACAGGACCAAAGGCCTTTCCTCCCATTGATGTCCAACAAGGCCATCCTCTGCTACACATGCAGCTGGAGCCATGGGTCTCTCCATGTGTACTCCTTGGTTGGTTTTCTTATGGTATCCTTGACCTCTCTAAGTCCTTCAGTTCTTCCTTCTCTTCCACTGAATTCCCCTGGCAACACAGAGAACAAAAGTCTGTGAGGATGGACTCCTCATTTTCTTTTAGAATCATTCCTCAGGGCAAAAGTACCTTCTCTGAGTTTTATGTTCTAGTCTCAGTTACTGAAGCCCTGTGGTTCCAGCCTCTCTAGAATTAATACCAACTTACCATGTATCCTTAGATAAAAAGGACGTGAATGGAGGAGAAAAGACAGGACAAGCCTACTCACTACCAAATTCTTATTAATGTAACATAGATTCTCAGGGATTTGGTCAAAGTACCTCTATGCTCCTCATTTCTCCAGGCACCTTCCACTGTTCTTCATCAGGTTTCTTTGACTTCTGGAGTATGTTTGCTGAGCCTTCATTCTTTTTTTCTTTAAATTTTTTTTATTGGATGTTTTATTTACATTTCATATGTTGTCCCCTTACCCCATCTCCCACCCACCCAGGAACCCCCAATCCCCTCACCCTTTCATTCTTATAAAACTTCTAGCACTGGATTTTAGATTTGCGATTACTTCAGGCACAGTTCATAGAAGAGACTGACATGTCACCAGGCTGTGGCAGCTTTACAGACAGGAGTTGACAGTTTCTCCTTAGCACACAGAATGTACACTATAAACATTCGTTCAGTGACTGACTGTGTTTCAGAGTTCAAGGAAATAGGCATGAAAGGCCTCTAGTCACCTTTGAGGCCAAATCACTCTATCACTTCTGGTGAATTCTAATCATTCCATAGTCTTTCCTGTGCTACTGTTTAAACTAAAACATTTCTCAACTAACTGACCAAATTGTAGCCAAGTTTCACATGCCATCACAATCAATAGTTAACATTTTTTGTACATTCAGCACAAACAGGTTATAGATCTGTTTTTCTGTTGTTTAGAATTTATTTCTTGGATACTCCTAGTTTGCTCTCTTCCAGCTTCACTGAGATATGGTTAACTAGTGAAAACTATTTATTTAAGGTGTATACCAGGATTTAGCATATGCATATATTGTGAAATGGTGATCCAAATCAAGATAATTAACATATTAATCACTTCACATATGTATTTTTTGTATGTCTCACAGCAAATTTCACTATACACTAAATTACTATAAACTGCAGTCATCATGCTGTACATTTAATCCTCAGAAATTATACATCTTAGTACTGAAAAAAAAAATCCACTCTTGGACTAATTTTTCCCTTTTTCTGATACCCACCAGGACTGGCAATCACTATTCTTCTTTCTGTTAGTAAGTGCAAATTTTATAGTTGCCACATGTAGATGATATCAGACACTATATCAGCAATTCTGGTTTATCTCACTAAGTGGAACTTTGGTTAATTTACATTGCTGTGAGTAACCTAATATACTTATTTTTAAAGAGTACATAATACCTAATGCCAGACATATGGTTCAGTAGTTAGAAGTACTTGCTGCTCTACAGAGGACCAAGCTTCAGTTGCCAGTGTTATGCTTTCTTCATGAGCCCTACAGACCACCAAGGAGCTGACTCATTGCAATTGCATTAGAGTCTTTTTTTATTCAAGCTTGAGCTCGGGTTTACTCACTGTGGACCCAGAAGCAACAGGCCTGGTGAGAAAAACAGTCTTGAGCCCTCAGTGGGACAAGGTTTTGTAGGAATTGGCAATCAAGTGAGGGGGTTTCCAGCCTGGCAAGCATCTAATTGAATGACTATTGTAAGCAGACAGGTGAGTGTTCTGAAGCAAAACCATAAACACTCACACTAACGGTCTAAAAGTACATTTGAAACAATCAGACTAAACTTGATTGCTATGAAGTAGCTAGGTAGTAACTCTGGGGTATGGGCCAAGGACAAGCCATGGAGTCCTTCCTGGTACTTGAATGCAGCTTGGGTTCAGCTGTAGGTCAAGTTCTCAGGCTCTTTTTCTTTTAAGATGGAGGCCGGTCCCAAAATGGAGAATATTTGGCCTCTTACCAGCAGTTTATAATCCTTGGAAATTCTAGTTCTAGGGGGATCCAGTCCCCTCTTCGGGCTTCCATGGGCTCCAGGTAGGCATGTGGTATGGATGCATATATACACACACACAAAGGCAAAACACTTCCATACATAAATTGTAAATACTTCTAGTAAAGAGAGTAAATAATGTTCTATTGCATGGATAAACCACAACTCCTTTATTAATTTGATCATTGTTGCTTACCCTCACTGATACTAAAATAAATTTTAGTTTTATTTCATTTATGTCAATTCTAGCCTTTTTAATTTACATTTTTCCTACTGTTTTAAATTTAAGCTATTCCATCCTCTTTAGTTTCTTGATATTCAGTGTAAGTTTTATGATTTTCATCTACTCCACATTCACAAATATAAATAAATGTGTTTATATTTTAAACAGAACTTGATAAGTAGACAGAGGTTCAGCTTCACCTGTTCTTTGCAGAGCAAATCAACTTTACCTACAGCCAGGACAGAGTAATCTAAGTAGATCCTTAGGGAGAAGGCATGATAGAAAAAATATCAACAAGTGCTGAATATATTAGCCTGCCTCTTCTTGTCTTTATATCTTGAAGTTACTATAGCTGCCATGCAGACCGAGGGCCTGTCTGGTTCTCTGAAGACTGTAAGATTCCTCAGATCAGCTCTCTTTCTCACAGTTTCTAGAGGTGTCTGAAGAATTTTCCATCACAGAATAAAGAAAAGTGGACAATGGTTAGGGTTGGTGATATCAAAGGAGGTATATCTTTTGAATAGGAGGACCTATCCAAAAGAAGGTTACTAGGAAGATGAGAAGAGACTTGGCAGCTACAGGTTGTATTCCTTAACCAAAGAAAGGGTAATTGGGGATATAAAATGGATAATTAAGAGTAAATACCTCCTTATTCAAAGTTGGAACAATTGTGACAAATATGCTTCTTGTAGCTATAGAGGCACAAAAAATACAATTGTTTAAAAAAAATTCTAGAAGAAGTCAGTAGTGTCGGTGTCCTTTAGAATGAGAACATTCAGGACTGTAAGAGTCAAGAGTAGACTGAAAGGACATTCTTCTGTAGGGAACCACAAGAAACCAGAGCTTTGTGTATTTATTTCTATACAAGGATTACAGAAGAAATGATTCTGTATTCCTAAAGCTTCATACTAGAATCTAAATAATGAAAAAGAATTCAATGTACTGAAATAATAAAATTCATTAAAAAATAAATTAGGAAAAGATACAAATGATCTTATATTCAGAGGTTTTTCATGGATGCTGTAATACAATTTTCTAAGAAATTCTGATTATTTCATTCCCTGGAATTTAAGAGGGAAATTAAGCAAAAGAAAAAAGAAGAAATAACTCTAGGTGTCTATGAGTATACATGAGTGAAAACATGCATATGTTTATGATTGAATAAGAAGCTATGGGTCTAATATAACTCAATGATAGTAACTTCTAACAGGAAATGTCTACGATTTGAGTCTATTTTAAAAGTGTCCTATGCACTGTTTTATTCAATACTTACATATCAGATGGAGTTGATATGTGCTTTTATGACTTTTCACTTTGTAGGAGAGAAAATTGGAGGGTATACTTGTTTAGTGATGCAGAACACAACTGCAAGGTATTGTAAAGATAAGCCTTTCCCTGACTATAAAGTCATGCTCTTAAATTTTTTTGTGGCTGTGAGTAGGAGGTAAAGTTTGTGGCTCATGACAGAAGTGTAGATTGTTATATATGAGATGAGTTTACATCATATGTCTTCAGTGAATTCTCTTCATCTTGATGCAGATCCCTTGTTGAATCTGGAGCTTGTGTTTCCAATAGTCTGGCTAGCCAGTGTGCTCCAGCTACCCACTTTCTTTGATTCCAGCATGTCTGGGTTACAGATAGGTCGCTATGCACACCTCCTATTTACATGGGTGTTGGGGATCTGAACTCAGGTCTCCATGCTTGATGACAAGTGCTACAGCCACTGAAATATCATCACAGCCTCTTGATATAGTTTCTGTAGAAATTCCCTAAATACTGAAAATTAAGACATCTTCAATAGTAACTGTCATAAACAATTTTCCACAGACTTCAATTGAAGATAATGTGGTGGGTCAAAGTACTATAGCTAAAATATTCCTCCAAAACTAAAATTTTGGAAGATTTTCTGATTGAATGATAATCTCCATCATTTTATTTCAAGAATGAAAAAAATGTTTGTTCAGTATTTTCCTAGTTAAACAGAAATAGAATAAAATAGAATCAACTTGGAGGGGTGTGAGTCTATTTTCTCTAACAAGGGATCTAGGGATGGCATTGACATTTCAACCACTGTCTGTAGATTACAGTATTATGGAAGAAGTGATTTTTTTTACAAACATTATTCCTTTATTCTGATTTCTTCAAACATTTCTCTAAAACAGTGAACCCTCACTAATTAAGTCATCAAAAGAAGGCCCCTTTTAATTATTTTCAGATGTTCTTGAAAGACTAAGCTTTCTAAACTACACAGCTGCAGAATCAGATTTTTTGAATCAGCAACACTTAACATAATAGAGACATGAGTCTGTCAGAACTTTTTGGAGTCAATAGCATAACTTTTCAAATATAATAAATATTCAGATTGTATGAAATGAGCTGCAATTTACTAGGAAACACATATGTGACCTTGTTCTTCATATTGCTAATAATATTTAAAGAGTGAAAAATATAGGCAGGAACAGCTTAGATTTTATTAATTATTTTACTTTTTGAGAATTTCATACATGAGAATATTATGTGCATAATTACCATTCCTCATTACTCTCATCCACAAAACCCAATGAGTCTATTTAGTGTGGCATATAAGTACATGTGTTTAGGGCTGACTGCTTGGGATTTGATAGCTTATCAGTGAGCTTATACATGGAGAAAATAGAGTTCTCCTCTCTCAGTATCCATTGATGCCCTCACGCCTTCATGTAGAAACAGGAAATTTTCCTTGTGAAAATTTTCTCATCCATATTGACATGTTAACTGGTCTTGTTTAGGGGACCATATTTGTTGAAATTTCATGGGTATAAGTTTCCTATCACTTCTAGAAGACACTAGCAGCTGATGATTCATCATCTGGCTCTTACAATCTTTCTTCCCCCTTCTGTGATGTTTCCTGTGATTTAGGTTTAGAGGTTGCATCACAGATGTATGAATTGTGGTTGGGCACTACACAGTTACTTACTTGCTGCACTTTGAACAATTGTGCATCTCTGTATTAGTTTCTGCCTGCTGAGAGAGAACCTTATTTGATGAGGGGTGAGAGTTATACTTACTGGGCTGGGCTGATATATAAGCCATATGATCCCAGCCAAACTTGAAACCAAGGGGAACTCAAAGGCAGGCATGCTTTTGGTGACTTCACCATGGTGGGCTGGTGTATGTACAGTGGCAAAAGTGAACTTATGATTCTGGAAAACTTTTATGAAAATATTTACATGGAAATTGTTTGATCACATTGATATAATTTATTAATAAAAGTTATATTGTGAAACTTCTTCACAAGAAGCGTGAATTACTAACTTTTTAAATTTTTTTGGTCTGATACCATAGACATTGCTCTTATTTGTGGTGCCACAGAAGACTTCAATATTTCCCAGTGCCTTTGGTCATGCTGGATATGAACACTACTCTGGTCAGTGAGTTCATCCTGGTGGGCTTCCCTACAGCCCCTTGGGTACAGGTCCTCCTATTCTTCGTTTTCCTTGTGGTCTACATGTTGATTATAGCAGAAAATCTTGTAATTATATTCACTGTCTGGTCCACTGGCTCCCTCCACAAGCCCATGTACTATTTCTTAAGTAGCATGTCCTTTCTAGAGATCTGGTATGTCTCTGTCACAGTTCCCAAGATGCTAGATGGATTCCTCCTGCAGAGACGACACATTTCCTTCAAAGGCTGTATGACTCAGCTCTACTTCTTTGTCTCACTTGCTTGCACAGAGTGTGTACTCCTGGCAGCTATGGCCTATGACCGCTATGTGGCCATTTGCCACCCTCTTCGATATCCAGTCATCATGACCACAGGTTACTGTATGCAGCTAATGGCCCTTTCCTATTTTAGTGGTTTCATGGTCTCTGTTGTCAAAGTCTATTTCATTTCACATGTTGCTTTCTGCGGCTCTAATGTCATGAACCACTTCTTCTGTGATATCTCACCAATCCTCAAATTGGCATGCAAAGATATGTCCACAGCAGAGTTAGTAGACTTTGCTTTGGCTATTGTCATCCTTGTCTTCCCTCTTATCACCACGGTCCTCTCCTATGTCTACATAGTGTCCACCATTCTGCGCATACCCTCCACCCAGGGAAGAAAGAAGGCCTTCTCTACCTGTGCCTCCCATCTCACCGTGGTCATAATTTATTACACAGCCATGATTTTCATGTATGTCCGACCCAGGGCTATTGCATCTTTTAATTCCAATAAACTCATTTCAGCGGTGTATGCTGTCCTCACACCCATGCTTAATCCCTTCATCTACTGCCTAAGGAACCAGGAAGTCAAGGATGCAATCAAGAAGACCCTGGGAGGGGGCCAGTGCTTCCTGCTCTGCTGATCCCCTTGCCTTGAGAAAAAGACATTGCCCATGTAATTTATGAAAATTATTATGATCATTTTATTAATAGTTTCACTTCACAAACTTGGATTTGTAAAGAAGTCATAGTATAGGTAAAAACAATAATAAATAAATATAAAGTAAGTAAAATAAATAATAAACAACTAAATAATGGATGAAAGGACTTACTCTTTATCATTTGAATCAGTAAGCAGTTATTAACAACTCTGGATAGTTATAGCATCCTGAAATGATGGAATACTAATAGACACATAACATTTAGGAGCTATTCTTAGTATTTTACACAAAATAAACTATTTGATTTTAAGAGTATTTTATGGTTAGCTGGCTGACACTGTGAATTGAGGAAATGAAATACAATGAAGTTAAATAAATTGATGAAACTAAATTAACATCAAAGCCTTTGTCTGAGCCCAGGAAATCTAGCTCAAGAATGCGTTCTCTCTGCACCTCTGATGTGTGATAACAGCTCTAGAGCACATTGGCCATGAAACAGTAATTTCTAGAAGGGAAAATACAATCTAGTGGTCAGTAAACACAGAGAGATGTGATGATAACTGGTAGTAGTGCTGTACCGATTGTAGTGTTTATAATTACAGTGGCTCCTTGATGATAAGTACCATTGGCCTAAATAGTAATATTTATAATTCTCTTTTCTATGATTAGCTATGTTTTTCAAATATCACAACTCATTTCTCTCTATAGAGGTGAACTAAATTGTTTCATATTTAAAAGAATGATATTCCTTAAACTTCTGTCAAATGAACAGTAGTTACTGATTCAATGATACAGGAGTAAGGTGAGTTGACTATTCAACCTTGGCTGTGCCACCTTTTTTATCATCAGTGACAAGTTCTCAGTTGTCAGCTTGTGTTTGGCTTCCCTACCATAGTAGAAGTCTCTTTAGAGCTGAAAGTAACCCCTTCATTTCTACAAGGCTTTCCATGGTTGTTTGGGTTGTTTTTTCTTATCAGAGTGAACACACTTTAGTTTAGGTTTGTGGAAGACTTCTCTAAATATATTGCTCCAAATGCTTCTAATTCGATCTCTGACTTCCACTATATTTTAATTTGAAATGCATATTAAATTACTCTTTTGAGAACTGAGTAAGTGGGAAAATATTGGGAGAATGGATGAATATTCTAGGCTCACATTTAGCTTAAGACTCTGGGACTACAGATTCCATAGTTGGTAAAGTGCTGGCTATACAAGTATGAGCATCTAAATTTGATTACAGTGCCCATGTAAAAAATGGTATGGTGAGACATACTCGTAATCCATGTGGTGAGGAGGTGGAGACGGATCAATTCTTAGAGCTTTCTGGTCAGCTGGCTTAGTCAAACTTGTAAGTTTTAGGTAAAAATCAACAAAGAAAAAAAGTAAATGACTTCTTGAGAAATGGCAGTGATGTCCTCTGGCTTCTACATGCATGAGTACTTATTTGCACACACATACACCTACTATATTCATTCATATACACAAAGATTTTGATGTTTCATATTGTTAGCTCTGTGACCTTTAGAGATCATTAGGATTTCAGGATTTTTTTTTGCCTGTAAAATATGTATTATAATATCTACATTCAAAATTGTCATAAATATTAAAAGAGAATGAGTATATAGAGTGAATGTGTTAAATACATCATGATGCTTATAAATTATTTTATTCTATTGCTTCTTCTAAGGTATATATTCTTCTAAGTTATTCAGTGAAGCCCAAGATAAGCTGAATGATTCAATGATTCATATATATATATATATATATATATATATATATATATATATATATATGAATCAGCTCCTGGGAGCTCCATGACGCTCTCCTTTTTCCCCTACTAGTTCCCAGACTATAGTGATTGACACCATCATACCTGTCAAGAAGAAATTCTTGCTGCTTTTCCTTAACTTCCATTTGGTGTAACAGTATCTCAGTTATACCATTCTACCCTATGGATAACCGTTGAATGTAACAATATCTTAATTACAGCATTCTGCCACATGGATAATAATTTAATGTAACAGCATCTCAATTATAGCATTCTACTTTATGGATAACCAGTTAATGTAATAGTATCTCAATTATAGCATTCAACCCTATGGATAGCCATTTGGATGTGCACATGATTTCTCAATAAGTTTCTTATATATCTATAAATGGCTCAGTTCCCACAATTAATTTTGATTAATATATGTTTAATTGTCAATAAACCTATCATGACTCATTCCTTGTCCTAATTATAATATTTTAATTTATAGCCAACATGCATGTACATTCTAAAATTTCTGGCATATCTTCAATTTTAAAATACTACACTCTTGCCAAATGTTTAAAATTTTATTTCAATGACTGATGTAAATATCCTAGATTTTTTGTATCTGTTTCATCATTTTTCACAGACTGAGGTTACAAAGCTTAAAACCTTAGTTCTAAGTTCTTTGCTTATCTTTAAATGCTTCTCTGAGACTTCATATTATTATTTATGAATTTAATTGAAAATTATAATTATAAGAATTTATAGAGTACATTAGGTTTGTCATAGATTTATAACGTGGAATGATTAAGGTATATCTAATATCTCACTTGTGTTTTTGTCATGAATGAAAACACAGTCTAACATTTCAACAATTATGAAGTGTAATTCTATTGATATTGTCACTGATCTGAACAATAAGCCACTAAAGTTTACCCTTTCACCAAGTGAGCCTTTAGAAGAGAAGGTCTTGTCATATGAGACAATAAGAATGAACTTTGGAGACATTATGCTAAGTAAAATAAGCCAAGCATGAGAAGACAAATGGTACATAATAGTACATGTATGCAGAATCTATGTGAGGTGTTGACTCACATATGAAATCCATGTAGAGGGAGACAGGGTGTGGGGCATTTCTTAACTTGTATGGATTTAGGCAGCTATGTATTCACTGGCATCTACAACTCTCTCTACTATGGCTGGGATAAGAGAGTTCCGGAGTAGAAAGCTATCTCTGACATTCAACCCAAAAGTTCTACTCTGATCTTCATGGGAATCCGATAAGTGCTAAATTCTCCTTTTCCTTAATTGATAGATGCTGTTTTTAGAATATTGATAATGCAGACAGAAAGAAAAATACTTGTTTTGAATCTGTGATTTTTTTAAATCATAAAACAGAAAAGAGTAATAACCTTTACAGAGGATTTAATTAGATAATGCAGATCTGAAGATTTTGCAATGAATAAAGCATATGAATTACCTATATTTGTCTAAGTATTTCTATCTGTCTGTCTGTCTGTCTATCTGTCTGTCTGTCTGTCTGTCATCTATCTGTCTATCTAACATCTATATCTATCTATCTATCTATCTATCTATCTATCTATCTATCTATCTAT
>NW_021604629.1:35336-48486 GCF_004785775.1 Grammomys surdaster | reverse complement strand
TATCTATCTATCTATCTATCTATCTATCTATCTATCTATCTATCTATCTATCTATCTATCCATCTAAATGTTGGATTGCTCTGTCTGCATGTATACCTACATGCCAGAAGAGGGCACCAGATCTCTCTATAGATGGTCATGAGCCACCATATGGTTGCTGGGAATTGAACTCAGGACCTCTGGAAGAACAGCCAATGTTCTTAACTGCTGATCCATCTCACCAGACCCATTTGTCTCAGTTCCTTGTAAATGGTTTCTATGATGGTGCCACAGTGCTCTTATGGCCTTGTTATTGAAAGGCTCATGTCTTCAAAACAAAGACAGTCTTAGTCGTCTCAATATCTGAGAAATGTTATGGTAAATAAATCACATGATAAAATGCTTTCAAAGGTCTCTGAAATATCTGTAATATCCTAGAGTGTCAGTGTTTCAATTATTAATAGCTGTAGTAAGCCTAAGAAAGATGTTAAACCAGCTTTTTGTAAGCCATAGAACAATATCATTATATATTCCATTTAAAAAGAATAAAACAACCTATTATAGTAGTATAATTTTTTGAATATTTAAATTTTTTGTTTGACATAAAATAAAGGCTTTTGATTGAATGAATAAACTGAATGCTATTTATATTTTTATGAAAACACATTTACATTTTTGTTTTTATAGAGTTAGTGCCAAATGTGTTTACATGACTGGTATAAAGATTGCTCCAAATTTTTATTAGCTAAATTTTTCTTAGTCTTATATAATAGAATAAAATTTAACAGAGTGAGAAGAAAATAACAAGATCATACTCAATAATCTTCAGCCTTTGCTGTTTAATTAGCTGTTCTCACAGAGAGGTACGTGCAGACATTAGGTTGTAGGCCAAGACACATTTTGTTACACATTTTTGAGGATCTGTGTCCCCAGTTGTTAATTGATGACCAGACTCTGAAACCTAAACATTTTTCTTGTTCTTTTTACTTGATCCAAAGTCTAATCATAGCTGTCTGCCAAGTTTTTAGCATTATGAAAATAACAGGAGAGAGAGAAAGATTAAGTTAGAGAGTAAAATTTGCAAACAAGTTAGAATTAAAACTATGGTAAGCTGTTTGCTCTCTGTGTGATCTGTCCTCTTTCCTCCTCTCCTTTACTCTGAATTCCTTTTTTGCTGTCCTCTTGGATCTCCATGAATGCATATTCCTGTTACCATACTTCTAAAAAGAAGAGCCAAGATATTTTTTTTAAAAGTTGAGAGAATCAACATCATGGTATAAAGAAGATAGAACTATCAAATTTGCTTCATCTCCAAAGCTGACTTTCCTAGCTCTATGTGCAATTGCATAATTTTAATGCTTAGTAAAAGGGAGTAGGTAGAAAGTTTTATTTCTTCCTGGAGTCTGCTATGCATCAAAAATCCTATAAAATTCTTTTGTGTGTGCTTTAATCCCCTCATCTGCATCCTATTTGAAATAATATTAATACACTAAGGAGACATAGGAAAATGAAGGCTTGGGACCTATCCAGGTCTAGGTATACCTGGATGAAACAGTGGGAGGAGTCAACATATAAAGTGACCAAGAAGACCAGGGACTGTTGGAAGAGAAATAGTTCAAGAGCAAGAGTCAGAGAAAGAGTGAGAGAGGACTGGGAAAGGCAATGAACAGTGATGGAAAAAAAATCACAATAGAAAAATCTCTTCTATCCTGGCCTCTAAGAGCATCAGACAAGCCCAGTAGTAGGAACATATTTTGGACTTCAGTCTTTCTCATGTATGCAAATTGAAGTAATGTTTCATTTTTCTTGAGCCAAAACCAGAGTAAGTTACTATTTTCTTGGGCTGTAGACTCTAGTCTTTTTTACTGGAAAAGAATAAAAACTGTAGAACTCTTGCGCTTCATACAACTTTCCTTGATCCAGAAGAGGCTATTCCAGAGCTGCTGCTTTATTTCTTCTCCTTTTTAATCAGTTTTTGTTTTCAAACCCTTTCAGATGTAAAGACAAAGATTCATATGTGACAAAGTTCTTGTTCTCAAAGATGCCTGCCCATCAGTCTGGTAAGTGGAATACCAAATTAAGATCTCTAAACCAGACTCAGATGACTTGCTCCACCAGGGCAGCAAAGAAAGGAATCAATGAGATGTGGTTTGGTGAGATATTTGCTTATCAGGGGTCAAACATAGCCCAGCGACTTCAAGAGGTAATAGAGATGATAAGGTAAGTAAAAACAGAGAAAACTGGTATTTTTAAGGTGTTTATAAATCTAACAAGGACAGGTAAGCAAAACAAAATGTTACCATACAATACTAGAAAGTGCAAAATGTTATAAAGTCAGAGGTTGAGATGAAAATGTCTGGAGGCTGGGAAGGGTGTGGGGAGGAAAATAGATGGCCAGGGTTGGTTTGACAGAGAATAATATTTGAACAGAAGCTTTCCTAGACGCCTGAATTAGAAAGAATTTCAGGCCCCAGGAAAAGTATGTGTGACTGTATTACAAGGAAAATGGTCACACTCTTCAGAGTTAGTCAAGCCTGTGATGAGTAGTCAGCAAAGAAAGCAGAGTAGAATTTAGAGGAATATGGTCTGAGTGCCAGAGACACACTCAGCCGTTTTGGGACTATAAGAAGAAATAGATGGATTTAATGTACATGTTCATATTCATATTTAAGCAAGGTCACTCAAAGTACAGATAGAAATGGTATTTAGTATTGTCTTAAATAATCAGTAGATATTCTGCCAGCATCTGTACAGGCCCAAAACATTTCTCTGAACTCTGTTCTCTCCTCAGACTTTCACCTTAGCTTTTCTTTTTGATCCTGCCTTCCACTTGGGGTAAACAAAATCCTTCGTGTGTAGTATTTCTCTAGGTCTCATCTCACTGTTTCTCCCTTCTTCAGAAAACCTACTTTTCACTTGGAGCATATTCTGGGTCAGCTACATCAGCTTTTTTCCTGACTTAGCAGGTGAGCCACTGTTTTCCTCTGAGCCAAATTTACAATTCTAACAGATACTTTTCAGCATTATGAAGTAGATGGTTATAGCTAGCCCATGGCTGGAGCAGAGGTCTTTGTTCTGTGGAGGGAGATCATGCATACTCAGATGGTATTTAAAGAAGAGAACTACGAACATTAGTTAGGAGTTCTTAAATGTTTTGTAAACTTGAAAGCTTCTTTTCTTTTTTTTGAAGAATAATATGAATATGTTTATTTTTATGTTTTTAAGTGGCAGGATTTAAGCCATGTCTGACTACTGTATGGTATTATATCTTAGATATTGAGAACTTCAGACTGATCACAAAGCTAACCATTAGTGTACAGGCTAAATTTGTAGATGTAGAATTGGATAAAAGGGCTTGAAAAAAGAAAATCTCATTTTAATGACCAGAATAAAGGATCAGCCATGTGATCAGGCCACTGGTACAAAATTATCTGAGGAATGAGTAAGGAATATGGAAAAGGGAGGAAATTTGAAGAAATATTGTTATACAGTTAAAGAACGACAGTCTTACATTACAACTTCATCTCTGGAACTAGTAGCTTATGTGAATTTAGTCACATTAGTTACTCCATTACCTATAATAGGAAACCAATAATAGCTACTTTATTATGGCATGGTGAGAATCAAATGATATGACACCTAGAAAAGAAATGGTACATATTTTGCCAAGTGATAGATACAATAAATTATCATTGTTGTTGTTATCACTATAGATTACATGATCTTGCAGTGACCAAAAGCTGCCATAAAGAGTGAAGATTGTAAAAGCAATGTAGAAAACTTGGTGAATATCCATCAAGGTAAAAATGTAGAAGAGTAGCCTTATGTGGTCTTTGGACATTTGCCCAGAGGGATGGACTGTGGAAACAGATCTAGGTGATGCTTGAAACTATACAGTTCTACAATGGTTTTAAGATAAACATATAACTCAACAATAATGGAAGCACAGGCCAATACTAGAGATTATGTGACTGGTACTCAACCCTTTTTCCTATATGCAGTCAGTGTGACAACAGGTATCCATGAACCTATTGTTATAAGTGAGAAGATTAATAGGTTTCATAAGAAATTGTACGAAGAGCTAATTCTATGTAACCTCACATTCCATCCTTGTTCATTTCCCTCCTCTCTGCCCCAATTATTTCCAATCAAAATTCAACTCTATCATTAACTTCTACTTCTTCAATCTATACATTTACAGTTTTGGTTTTCTTTCTTCAGTAGTTATCTATCTTTCAAAACTCTGCAATGCTTCATGCAGTCCAGATTGTGTCTTCCAAGTGAAAGCTTTCTGAGCTTCCCAGATGAGAACAATCAACCGTTACCTTGGACTCTCACTATATTTGGTATTCTAACATGATATATTCTTATTATAGATGGCTCTTCTTTTTCTAGGCCTTTTGATAAGTAGCTACAATATTTGTGGTTTTCAACTGCTTCCAATTACAGAGCTAAACACAAAGCAGGATAAAGTAAAAGGTGGGTTCAATGATTGGAAAACATCTTGTTTCATTTATTTTCATGTTGTTCTTGGATTCATTATGTCTCTGCCTTATTTGTTGAGTGATATAGTTACAGACATGTACAGCTATACTTGTTACAAATTGACAACTTGAGGTAAAAAAGACTTGGACGTTTCTGGAAAGGTAGTAATCATAGAAAGGGAGCAGTAGAAGAAAAGGAAGATTAAGATCAAGTGGGGTTAGTTGATATCCTGTATCCTAATGCAGACACAGAAATGTGGTCAGTAAAGAACAGAATGATTGCTTTTAGGAAGGCACAATTGATCAACTTTCAAGTATTCAGGAAAGGATTTTTTTTGAAGTCTTATACATGCTAGGCAAATGCACAATGAGCCACATGCCTAAGTCTATGAATTAACTATCTCAACTGCCCAAAACCTCCCTAAAGTAGTTCAGTAAAGAGCAAATGTGTACCACCCATAAGAAGAAACACGGTGATCTGCTCATGGCCAGGTCTCTTGCACTTTATGGCTATGAATTCATTTCCTCCTCTTTTCACTCTGCTCCTTCCCACCACACTAGGTTCCCTGGCATCCTTCATTCTGTGGATCTCTCTAAGATCTTTAAAATGACATCTTCTGTCTACAAATATCTTCCATAGAGATGCCAGGTACCTAATATTTTCCTGTTCTTTATAAATGTTTAATGAGACCTGTCCTTACCATTATGTTTAAAATATCAATGTATTGCCACTGGCTGCACTTCTGTTTTCCTAGTTTTTTTTGGTCATATTTATCCTAAGAACTTTTCCATTTCTACATTTTTATACATGGTGTATTTACTGTTTATTGCAATAACTCTGTATCAATCTCCCTATTGGTGTGTGGTTCAAACTTTACTAAATGATCATAGTATTACTTATTCACTTGTGTACATTTTTTGCTTATCTGGGCTCAGCTATCTAAGTTCAAATAATAAAATCCTATTTATTAGATAGAATGTTGGATCCCTCCCCAGTGAGCTACCTGGCTATAATATTTTGTTGTTTATCTCCTTTCGAGTTATCAAATAGAGGAATATGACTCCTTTCCCATCCTTATGTTTTCTTTTATCTTTTCTTTCTTTTTTTTCTTTTTATGAGACTAGATCTCACTATTTAACATCGACATGACTGGAACTCACTATGTAGACTGCTGGCTTCAAACTCAAAGAGCTTTGTCTTCCCCTGTCTCCTGAGCAATGAGATTAAAGCTGTACACCACCCACGATAACCAGGGGAGGTCAGCCCTTTAAATAAAAAGTTGATAGTTTTTCTTTACCACTAATTATGCTCTCTAGCCCCTTTCCACTAGAAAGTGAATTGACTTAGACAGTTGAGGTTTATAAAGTTATAAAGCAATAAGTCGTGGAATTGAGTTCACTTTCCACCTATATGTTACACTGCTGAGTGCTTTACTCATTGCTTTGATGGACTCTAACCATTGGGTCTGTTTTCCCTGTCGACTCATGGAATGTGTATATAATGTGTTTCTAGTACACTAAAATCAGACATGGCAAGGGCACCTAGCTGCAAACATTCCTTTACTACCTTACTTTGTAATGACTCAGAGCTAAGCTATGTGCTTCTTCCTCTCATACACATCCTGGGTTAAAAATTCTCCTGAGAGATGTCATTAAAATTAATTAAAGAATAATTTTTTTGGTAGAGAAAGAAATGAAATTTGAGTTCAACTTCATTATAGCCATTATCCCAATATATAATATCCAACTAATTTATGATCACTTAAAAAATGATGGAAATGAGAAATAATTCATGGACATTTAGAACATTCTACATGTCATTTCCCATTTCCTGAGTTTTGACTTTTCTTTTGAGTAAATTTCTGCTTCCTTAAAAGATTTTTATCTTCAGTTAATTTTGATTATAATTTGATGTCAGCTTCTATGTCTGTTCAAATTGTAGTTGTGTCCTCGGACCATATTACCCCCTGGAGAGCTATGGCCTTTTTGAATTCACCTCTTGAATCTTTTTTTTCTCAAGTAAGCTCCTCAAATGCAGCCTGTGTTCAACTTGTACCTAAGACAGTAGTATTTACAGTTAAAAACTGGAATTAATCAAGTGATACTTGTTTCAATATTGATATTTAACCTTATGTTTTCAGAAGGCATAAATTATGTTGTTTTAATTTGAAATTAAATAATATGTGATATGGTATAAGTGCACATTTGTAAAGAAATATATCCATACTTGATATTTTTCCTTTATTGACAGCTTTGATACTCATGATTATAGTTATTTATTGTCAACTATAATCTAAAGCATTAAATGGAAAGTTACAGCAGCGAATGATATTCAGGTTTAAGTTGTATGTTTTTTCGAGCAGCACAGCAAAGTTCCATGTCATCCTCCTTTCACAGGAAGTACTCTTGTGTTCAACATAGGCACCTTATTCTGTATCACCCCCTCCTAGTCTTCTCACTGTCCCTCCTGTGGCAGTGCTTATGTTCAAGTGACCATTGTTTTATGTCACAATGTCCCAAAGGTATAAAACTAATGATGTTGGAAAGTGAAAATGTAAATTTTTCTGACACAAGAAGGAAAAAAATTATATGCCAAGACCTATGGTATAGTAAAAATTTTTGGGAAAGAAACTAAAAGATAAAGATATAGGCTGCATGTATTTTTGAAAACCGTACTTTTATTATTGTTCTGGTTTATTATAAACCGTGATTATTTCATTTTACTGTGTCTAAAGTATAAATTTGAATTTATATATTATATAAATTATAAAATGTGTGGTATACGTGTGTGTATATGTGTGTGTATGTTTGTGTACACATGTATATAGGAACAGAGGCTGCTAGCAAAAGTTTTGAGCATCTACTACATATCATACCCACATTCATGTACTATTCTCTCTGTAAGTATACATAATGATTATTATTTTTATAATATACACCATCCAAAAGGTGTGGAGTTTTCTTTTATTTTCATTTATTTTTTTAAAATGTATTCTTCTCTCATATATTCCATCCCCACAGCTGTTTCCCCTCACTACACTCCTCCAAATCCGTCACCCCAAACAAACACACACACCTCCCCTCTCCCACAGATTCACTCTTTCTTCATTTCTATTTAGAAAAGAGCAAGCCTCTCAGGGATATCAACCAATATGGCCTAACAAGTTACAATAAGTCTAGGACAAACTCTTATATCAAAGCAAGACAAGGCAACCCAGTAGGAAGAAAAGGGTTCCAAGAGAAGGCAAAATAAAGCCACTGCTCTAAACATAGCAAGATAAGCAATGATAGAGTCTTCAAAAAAATGTACAGCAGTCTAGAATCACCAGTTGTCCTGACCAAGGTGTTTTTAATCTAGTAGTTGTACTTTTATTTTATCCAGATTTTGAACTTGCCTCATCCTGACATTGCCTGGTGGACCATCCTAGGAACTTTCCCCAGTCATATGATTTTCTTCATCATAGTTTCTTCTGAAACAGGAGAATGTACTCACATGAAAATGCTCATCCCAACTACCATCTGTAGATCCACTCCTGACTCAGATTCAAAGACCTAAACCTTAAATATGACCTCATGATGCTGTTTCAATGTTCTTGGCTGTGTTTTGTTTTAGATCTTTACTTTTCTGGACTCATCTTGTGACCTCTCTTCTTTCCCACATCATACTCATGGTTGATGAGGAATCTGAAGTAGGATTTTTATAATAATAAAAACAATCTCTAGCCTAAAGGCCCCCTGATACTCTTATGGATCTCAGTCTTAGAGCTTTCTGATATTAACATTAAATCTTTTGTCATTTGGTGATCCAACTTTGTGGATGGAAAACATCACCAACATCAGTGAGTTCATCCTCATGGGCTTCCCTACTGCCCCTTGGCTGCAAACTCTGCTTTTCTTCATTTTTTTCATAACTTACCTGTTTGTGCTTTTGGAAAATGTGGTCATTATTCTTACGGTGTGGGTCACTGGGTCACTGCACAAGCCTATGTACTATTTTTTAAGTACTATGTCCTTTCTGGAGGCCTGGTATATATCTGTCACTGTCCCTAAGATGCTGGCTGGATTCCTATTTCGCCCCAATACCATTTCTTTCTTGGGATGCATGACTCAGCTCTACTTCTTCATGTCCCTTGCCTGTACTGAATGTGTACTTTTAGCTGCCATGGCCTATGATCGTTATGTAGCCATATGTTGGCCTCTTCGCTATCCAGTCATGATGACCACAGGATTTTGTGTTCAGCTGACCATCAGTTCCTGGGTGAGTGGCTTCACCATCTCCATGGCAAAGGTGTACTTTATCTCTCGAGTTGCCTTCTGTGGCAATAATGTCTTGAATCATTTTTTCTGTGATGTGTCACCCATCCTTAAGTTGGCCTGTATGAACTTATCTATGGCTGAGACAGTAGATTTTGCCCTAGCTATCGTCATCCTTGTATTCCCACTGTCAGCCACTGTTCTTTCATATGGCTTCATTGTCTCTACTGTCCTTCACATACCCTCAGCCACTGGACAGCGGAAGGCATTCTCCACCTGTGCTTCTCATCTTACAGTGGTGGTCATCTTCTACACAGCTGTCATCTTCATGTATGTCCGACCTCGGGCCATTGCTTCATTTAATTCTAACAAGCTGATCTCAGCCATCTATGCAGTCTTCACTCCCATGCTCAACCCAATCATCTACTGCCTGAGGAACAAGGAGGTCAAAGATGCCATCAGAAAAACCATAGCAGGTGGCAGAGCCCTGTCCTTGGAAGGATCTATTTCATGAAGTGACAGACACTCATAATTTGAGTTAGCATCAAAAAGCACTTTCACTGGAAAAAATTCTGTGATTGTAAACATACTGACTTAGAACAATTTAAAGACATAGAATCAGAGACTATACAGAATCCTTTTTGTGTGTCAGGCCTTAATGAAATACTTTTTGTAAAACAAATTTAGGTAAAATATACATTAGCAATATAGTTATAAAGAAATTTTATTATCTATGAAATACTCTGAATAAACCATCAGTTATCACTGAACTGTTTCTATAGTTCTGTTGGTAAGGTCACTGCATTTTGAATGACTCTATTTTAGAAGTCTTTGATTCAGCAGGGGTACACAAAAGGAGGTCTCTGTGAACATTTTAATAGGTATGGATTATTATTCTTTAATTTGGATTGAAGACTGGCTTTTATAATCAAACTTAGCTTATCTTAATTAGCTTTAAAATTTAGCAAAATGAGGGAGAATTTCCTTCTAACTGTTAGAGGAATACAGTGAAGTAGTGCATGTATTACCTTCTCACAACAGAGGGAAAACACACACACACACACACACACACACACACACATTCAGACACTCACACATGCACACAAACACACTCTCACACACACTATTTCTGCTTTAATTACCTTTTTTTGGAGCTCCTATACATAAAATTTGGGTGAAATAGTGGAAGGCCAGAATATAGAAAATTGGAAATTGCTTTGCTACTCATTACAGCATATTCAGTTTAGGTAAAAACAGCAAACAAACAAACAAACAAACCAACATTGGCATTGACAAAAGACTAAGCACTTTTGCTCAGGCACAACTTGTCCTGAAAGTGAGGAATTTTCCAAGTTTTTCCAGAATATTAAATTTTTAATTTGTTTTATTTTTGATTTAAAAATGGTAGAAGCTTACTCTAGTATATGCTTTAATGCAATAATAAGCTAATAAAAGAGAAATGGGTTCTGTTAGACTTAGTAAGTATTCTGAATGAGAAAGTTCATGAAATGTGATCTACTCAGAGTAAAAAAGTGACAGGTATACTGTATTCATCCAGCATGTTGGAACCACATTTTATGTGTTTTAATTAGGCCCTTTGCCTATTCATCTTTGACTTGTTTCTACTTTGTTTACCTGCCGTTACAGGTCCAACCTTTTTGTTTTAAGTGTTACAATGATGAATGAGGAATTTTTTTTGCAATTATACAGCTGAAGAAGCTTTATTGAACATGGTAACTTCTCTCCTATCTGTATCTCTTTAGATTCTTCTGGCCTTTATTGCTTGTCACCTACCATCCATCTCTGTTAATATTTCCTTTTTATATTTATTTGTCCCTAAGATGTGTGTATAGAAATTCATAATTGTTACAAATATGGAATGACTTCTTCACTACATAAAAACTTTGTGTCATTTTATTTTTAAAGAAATATAAAACTATTTATTGAACACTGTTCACCATTATCTACAATAAAGTAAATATATCGTTGGATGACATTCTGGTACTACAAAGTTACTTTTCTGGCTCATTGAACCAGAATCCAAATACTGAAAAGATTGATCTTACCAATAAGGAATGAGTCAGGGTAAAGAAAAAACACACAGGTCATTAATACCAACAACTTTTTCTTACTCACTTATGTCAGCAGGCCTTAAATTGCCAACATCATCTACAACTATGATTCTACTTCCACATCAAACAGATTCCACGAATCATAACCGTTTAGTACAGATTTTAACTTTTTACAAAGGAATGGTTCACCAGAGGAACCTTTACACTGACTGGCTGACCTGGACCTTCCTTTGTAGACCAGCTGGCCTCTTAAATTAAGGCTCCATCTGCCTCTAGAGTTCTGGGATTAAAAGTGTGCACCACCACACTTGGCCCAAGTCTTGTTATTAAATCATGCTACTAATTTGTCTAATTCCATTTTCTGAAGGGGGAGTTGGTATGGACAACATTCTGTAAATAAACTAATGTATTTATGTGATAATACATCAATTCTGATGTGGTTGCTTTTAAACTATCCAATAAATTACAGAATCTACTTAACTTGAAAGGTTATAGTTTCAGGAAAATGTTGACAATAAGGAAATCTCATCAACTTGTGTTTTCATCTTCAGTTCTTTTGAGTATTAATAAACAAGACAAAACAAACAAGTTATGTAAGTGTTTTATGCATACACCACATACAAACAAACAAAAAAACCCAGAATAGTCCTTCTGTGTCCACATTAAAAATAAGTTCTGACTGAGTAATAACTGTAAAATCACCCCAGCATTTAAGAAAAGCTGTTCTTCAAAGCTGAGAAAATACAACATGGTATCAAATATTCTATTGTTAAAGGAAGCAACTACAGAAAGCTCTTACTTGCTCATAGGAATCAGTGCCTTTTGATATATAACAAAGCCCAAAAGTATCCCAACTACTATCAATACTTTCAAAACCAGCATATCAATCTTGATTTTCATTGGAATGATATTTTTCCACACTAAGATTCATATATATATATATATATATATATATATATATATATATATATATATATGTATGTATGCAAACAATTATTGTCTGTCATCTTTGAGACAAGAAAGCCAAGTCAGCCTCTCCTTGCAGAAGGTGATGACAATCTGAGGGCACTTCATATTTGTCTCCTTTACCAGCATCAAGTCAGCCTCAGCTGAGTCTTTCCATTTCATGAGAAACATTAATTCTCCACAGCTGTCTGTGGCTCCCAATTACTCATTCAGGATGAAGACCTCTGGCAAAGCACATTGGATTGTCAGCAACATCTCTTTTCTTCTTTGATTTGCCATTAGCAGATTCATTGTCAGATAATGATTTCCTTTTTGTACAATATTTTTCTTTACCAGCTTTTTGAGAATTAGGAAATGCTGCACTTAATTCTGGACAATCTAATTTTTCTTCTGGTTCCCAAGTATTATCAGCATCTGTGAACTCCTTCCACTTCAGGAAATACTCTACTTTCCCATTCACTAAATGACATTCTAGTAAAGTAAAGAAAGAAAGGACAAGTCCATTTTGTGCTGTCCATATACTCACTGGAACATAGTCAAATTCCCAGTGGCCAGTCCCCTAAAGAAAGCTGAGTCCTTCTCCACCTACACCCTTACCAGAAGTCATCAATTGTTGAGAGCTACACTTCAGCATCCTTATCAAAATTTTTAGTAGTTATCTTTGATAGATTTCTGTTTTGGCTGTTACTTTTTGAGGGGGTGGGGTATGGTACAGGTAGGGGCTGTCACAGGAGCTTTCTCTGCTCCCCTTTCTCAACTGAGTGTCTACAGTCATTGATAACACTGCAAGAGGAGCTTCCTTGTCCTTTACAGTGATAGAGTTGTTCCTGGGTTTATACATGGTTTCTGGCAATAGTATGGACCTCAAACATCCATGTGGTCTACAGCATCAGCATGTGCTAAGGACCTTCACTTAGTCTCCAGTGGCAGTATGGCCCACATTAACAACATTATCAACATGTTTCTCTGCTGAAGCATGGGTCTTGGACTGACATGGCCTACAGGAGAAGTATAGATTATAGAGGTCTTTCAATGCTGAGGTCCAGCTGGGCATATAGTTCTCCAAAGAAGAAAGGAGGGTGGCATCAGTGATTGCAGGGACAAATGCTGTTTATATTTGGCAATTTTATTCCTTTCCTTAACTCTTTGTTATTCTGTGGCCAAAATCCACTGGATTTGGGCAATTTAACTCCTGCTGATGGTAGTAGAGGGTTAAGAAAAAAGCTTAGTTGTCTGGGCTCTTTTCTTTCTAGCTCAGGGACCCCTCACTGGCCAGGCAAGAGGCTCAGAGTTTGTTAAAGCTTCATGAGCCAGAGAGAAAAGAAAAGGAAGAAAATAAGAAAGTCAAACACACACACACACACACACACACACACACACACACACACACACACA
>NW_021604629.1:0-35326 GCF_004785775.1 Grammomys surdaster | reverse complement strand
ACACACACACACACACACACACACACACACACACACACACACACACACTGGCCAGGCCCAAGTGTCTGTTTCTTCAATTTCCCAAATGCACATGCATATTATATACATACACATATACCTACAATTGTATAGCTATTACAATTGAGTCAGACAGACAGGCATACATACATATTTGATGGATAAAACAGATCCTCCAAAGCCACAGTTTATTTCTATTCTCTGGAAATTTATACCTTCTTAGGCATAAAGGTTTTTAGTAAAATTACCTCATAGATAAAATATTACACAAAATGGGAATTACAGAAGGATGTCCATAGCAAGTTCAAAGCAGTGCTTCATTCTATAAGCTCATCATAAGTTCAAAGCTACAGTTTCCCATGGCCTTGCTTTGTCATGATTCACACCTGTGGCCTCATCCTTGGACCTGACCTAGAATGAATGTTTTTCCTTGATCACAAATCTGTCCCAGGACTATTTCTTTTATTAGTGTAATTTATGAAAGCTCATTGTATTCCTAATTATTATATAGCATTTTCTTACTGTTATATGAGGAAGGGCACATTCTATTCTTGATTATACCTTTATTATATCTTTCTGGCAAAACAACTAAAACCATCTCCTTAAACTTTTTTCCTAAAATTATTTGAATTCTATAAAATCATTAATTCATCTAAACAGTATTAATTCATGAAAGTTCATCTTCATGTTGATCTGCCGGAAATTTGCCCAATAGAGTGGGCCGATGCCCAGGAATCATTAGGCTATGTGATAATGGCAGGAGAGATATAGCAGCAGTGATAAGCAATCCTGGGATGAAGTCTCTGGGGCTGTGCCTCCCTCACAGCCACGCAAAAGGGTGGGACGTCTCCAGGAAAATCATTTGCTTTCTGCAGCCTTTCCTAGATAGCTTCTGACATTTCAAGAAGGTACAATCCAGTAAATAAACCATTCTTTATATTGAACATTCTGTTGCTGTTCAGAGCCATCTGGCTGGGAAGCTTGTTTAGGGCTGAGTTTACAGAAGCTCTGGGCTACTGCCCACTATCCTGCTGGCTGTATTAGTGGACCACATGTTCCTCTATTACCCACAGCCTTCTCTCACATCCATAAAAGCTACTGTATCTTCAGTTCTGGACATACCACTCTGCTCCTCCAATTTTCCTCCTTCTCGATCACATGCTTGTTGGTTGCAGTGACATTAAAAGCTTCAGTGTGTCATACAGTCTACCCCTTTGCCTAATCAGCTTTACATGCAAATGTTCACTGCAGTGAGTTGTTGGTCTGGTTCAAGGCCTCTGGATTCTGGCTCACCATATTCCTGGACCCTCACTGAGATGACTCTTGATAGTTTGCTGTTGCTCAGGGTCATGGAGATCCTGAAGGTCTGATTTTGCAGGACTGGCCTCTTCACCTACTATAGCAGCTCACAGATGGAGTAGATGTTGGGGTGGAACAACTCAAAGCTATTGATTTAGACCTGGGTGGTAGTTGAGTTGATCAACCTGGGTCATACTGCAGAAGCAAGGGGGTAGGGCCAGCCCTTGGTGTATGTTTTTATGGAGTATGTTATCTCTTCATTTTTGTGATTTGTATCCTTAAAGTTGAAGTGACTTGTGCAGGTAGTATATAAAGAGACTATTTTTTTTCATGTTTAAAATTTCTGTTTCTTAATTTTTTTTTATAGTTCACCACCAGCAGAAAGGCAGGACATCAAGTGGAGGGACAGGGTTGCCATTCCACAGTCAAAAACTCTGACCCAGAATTGATCCTGCCTAAAATAACTGCATGGATTAAAAATGGAGGTGAGACTGAGGGAAAGGAGGTTCAGTGACTGGTCCAAATTGGGATCCAACTCAAGGAGAGGCTCTAAGCCCTGACACTATTACTGATGCTATGGTGTGCTTACAGACAGGAGCCTAGTATGGCTGTTCTCCAAGAGATCCAACAACAGCTAACTGAGACAGAAGCAGATACTTACACTCAACCAATGGTCTAAAATCGGAGACTCCTATGGTTGAATTAGGGAAAAGCTGGAAGAAGAGACAGAAGCAGATACTTACATTCAACCAATGGTCTAAAATCAGAGACTCCTATGGTTGCATTAGGGAAAGGCTGGAAGAAGCTGAGGAGGAGGGCTACCCTGTATGAAGAAGAGCAGTCTCAACTTCCTGAAACCCTGAGATCTCACATACACTGAGCCACCAACCAGACAGCATACTGGCTGGTATGAGGCCCCTGACACATATACAGCAGAGGACTGCCTGGTCTGGTCTCACTGAGAGCAGAGGCATCTAACCCTCAAGAGACTTGAGACCCTAAGGAGTGGGGAGGCTTGGGGTTTGTGGTAGAGGACATCCTCTAGGAGACAGTGGGGAGGAAGAATCGGGTGAGGAACTGTGGGAGGGCTGACAAACAAATAGGAGAGTAATGACTGGACTGCAAAAAAAGTAATAAAAAAGAGGTAGATGTAAGACATTTAGTAATAAATATAGGAAAGATATATATATATATATCATATAAAAGAAATAAAATTGATACAAAGAGCACATAGTCAATTTTGGTAAATCATACCAGAATAAAAAACAGATTTTATTTGTCATAGTTTTATATACCAGCTAAAAGAATATAACAGTATCTATGACATTTTCAGATAAACAATATTTTTAACATTTTACTAGAGAACCATTAAAAAAGAATGCAAATTTACATTTTTCTATCAATGCAGAAATGTTGACATGTTGAGATCCCTCCTTATATGTACTTCAAATTCATTTTGCTGCCATACATAGAGGAAGGACTACTGCGTCACTGTGAGATGCAGAGCATACAAAATTTTTATGATGTTTACAGAAAATTGGAAAATAGACCTGTAGAATTCAATCTGCAGCTACAAATCAAGAAAAAAAAATGTCCCAAGGCATCTCATTGTGTGTAAAGGTAATAAAGTGAGCTATCATTATTGCCAAGAGTCACCCCGGGGAATATTGTGTTTGCATCCTCTCTCAAGACCTCAATCTTAAAAGAACTCTTCTCAGAGAAAGGGTTGAGATAAGTGCTGGTGCCTGGAAGCTATGCATCTACACTAGCCAACAGCAACTGGTAATGGGGTCTACTGCAGTGTCTGCTTCCATTCCAGCTGCCAGAAGAGACACCTAAGAATCACTGGGCCCTAACTCCAGATCTGCGGCTAAGAAATACAGACATCTAATGTACTCAGTGTGAGGTTTATGCATCTGTGCTTCCTCTTCTTCAGGCTGCTGGGTAAGAAGAAAGTTGTGGCGGTGACCTAGGAGGATGATCCTGAAGGAAACGAGATAACCTTCAACCTCAGAAACCTTGAGTCTATCCCAAGAGAAGGCCAAAAACTCATTTCATCCCATGGTCTATTTGGGAGAGAATGTTTTTCATTTCTCTCATCTTCTTTAGAATCCTTAACCTTAGAAATCTTAGCTCTTTAAAGTTCTGGTTCTAAAATTGCCCTAAGAAAACAAGTGAGTACATTTTTGAAACACTAATCATCATTTTTCCTCCACTAGTATCTCACTGCTCTTGAGTATCCAGTCTTATCCACAGTGGTGTTTTCTTCCTCTTTTGCTGTTCTCATGATCTGTCCTCAGTGAAGGGCCCTGGAATTACGGGGGTATGGCTTGCAACATATAGTAGAGCTTCATCGGTGTATAGTTAATTACTCTGGCAAGTGGGAGGAGGCCAGAGCTGGAAAGCATTGATTTGTGTCAGTTCTGTAGGCATCAGTAGAAAAGTGTGCAGAGAATGATATACTCTGCCTGAAGCTAGAACAAGAAAGAGACTGCAATTGATGGCTCATTTCCACCTCAACCCAAACAACTGCCAGTGAATCTTTCTATATACACAATAGGTATACACACAAGTGTTATTAACTTGTGGTTCTCCTCATCAAAGGATTTCCCAATTCTAAAGAAATGACTTATTTCTGGGAAACATAAGCTACGCCTTCAAAATTTTATATTATGCTTTAAATAGGTCAAGTAGTTCTTGGAATATTTGAGTGCACATGTATATAAATGACAGTACCAAGGAGCATCTTATTAATTCATGCACTTGTCCATTTATTCATTCAGCTAGTCAAGATTTTTGAAAATTTATTTCATACCAAGAAATGCTGATATATGGAATGTTAGGATTAAGATAGGTTTATTAACTTGAAAAACCTTAGAGGCAAGTTATAGTCAGATATTTATGTATATACAATTATTAATATTTTATGAATGTGCATGTTAACATTTGCCAAATTATACAGGGGAATGAACATCACTCATTGCAAAAAAATTCACCATATTAGAACATGGAAAATTTACTTATTAAAACTATTGGAAAATGGGATCAGCAAAGAAGCTTTGATTGATACTCTTAATCATTTTGAACTTATAAAAATATTCCTTTTAAAGCTTCCTTAATATTTATTATTAAATTATTTCATTATTACATTATTATTTTGTCATTAAAATAAAATATTATTAACTTTAATAAGAAGTATATTTTACAGTATACCCAAATGTATACTTAAAAATGCACTCACATACTGAAGGAAATATTTCCTTGAAACCACGGTTATGTAATTGCAAGAGTCAGTATTTCCTTTTTTATTTTAATTAAAAAATACTAATGTCAACTCACTAACTATATTTAATTACCAATGAATGTATTGTAAACGACAGTTTAAAAAGGATGTAACAAAAGATTATTTTGATTATTGATGACAGTGACTTTGCCACTCATCATCATGTCATCTCAAACCAAAGTGAGAGGAAAGATATTTCTTATTTGCATTGATTTTTCTAACATGCTTTCAGACATGATCTTGCTGGTCCCTAAGCTATTGTATCCTTCCATACATTACACTAGACTCAGTTTAGAACCAGCCTTAATACCACTTCTTTTCTTGGAGTTTGCCTCTGTTGTCTTCACTCAAGACACATTTAGCAATCATGAGCCATTGATTCAGATCAAGGCCTCTGGTCTCATTTTTTTCTATTGTGTACCTGAACAGAGGTTTATATGTGTAAACACAAATATGCCTGCAGTTTCTGATTTTTCCTATTTTTAATATGGTCTAGACAGTAGGATTGACTTTTGTTGCCGATAACACTGTTGAAGAGCATTTTTTGTTTTTGTTTTTGTTTTTTGTTTTTTGAGACAGGGTTTTTCTATATAGCCCTGGCTGTCCTGGAACTCACTCTGTAGACCAGGCTGGCCTCGAACAAAGAAATCCGCTTGCCTCTACCTCCCAAGGGCTGGGATTAAAGGCATGCTCCACTACCACCTGGCTTGAAGAGCATTTTTAAAAAAGATTTATTTATTTTATATATGTGAGTACACCATTGTCTTCAGACATACCAAAAGAGGGCATTGGATCCTATTACAGATGGTTGTGAGCTACCATGTGGTTGCTAGGAATTGAATTCAGGACCTCTGGAAGAGCAGTGAGTGCTCTTAACTGCTGAGTCATCTCTCCAGTCCCTCTAAAGAGCATTCGAAAATGGGTACTTCAATTTTTTTCCTAGGGACACCCACTCCATCTTCATGTTCCATCACTTACTTTCTCTACTCCTTTCTGGTCACTTATCCTTTATCTTGTATCCAGTCATCACACTGACTGTTGCAGATATACACCAAACTATAGTGACTGTGTATCCTGCCTGGCTTCTGAATATTTCACCAATGCCTGGTTTCCTGCCAATGCACACATCCAGTTAATTGCAGTCTGCCAAGCTGCAGCATGAATGAAGCCAAGTACTATTAGGACACATAAAACATTGTCCTTTTTAGACAGTTCTTATAACTGCCTCTGGACTTCATGAAAGAACCCTTATGTTATACTGCCTAATTTTGATCATATGTCTTCCATTTGTTTATACACTATAACAAAGTTATAACTTTGTAATTTCTCTTTGAGAGAGTGTTTCTGGAGAAGATGAGAGAGAATTCCATTAAAAGAAAATTGAGATGATTATTGGCATCTGATATTTGATTAGATCAAGGCTAACTTATTCTCTGTTATAAGTAAACTGGAAGGTAACACTAGAACTTTCTCACCAAAGGAAGGATTCTTTATTGTTTCCCAAAGCCATATAATATATTTGTACCTTCAATATATGATCTTAATATTTATCACAATGTGTAATTTTTCATGTTAGATTAACAACATGGAATTGATCTGAAGATGTTTTCTGGAATTATTCACACAAGGATTGAACAATGGCTCCATAGATAATAGCACTCTGTCATCAAGGATTGCTGAGAATGGTCCTGTTTTCAATGTATCTATCAATCAACTTGCTTTAGGAACAGTATAGCTATGCAGAAAAAAATGATTACAATGATTTTTTAACCAATTTCTTTTCTTCCCATGGCATTTTTACTGTCTGGATTTGACCATCATAGTCAACATTTGATTGTTCTGTCTGTATATGCTGACTTGTGGGAGTAGTATCCATGGGCAAACTAAACCACACTTATCTGACTGAGTTCATCTTGTTGGGCCTCTCTTCAGATCATCAGACGCAGATCCTGCTGTTTGTGGTATTTCTCATCATCTACCTGATTACTGTGTTGGGGAACCTGCTCATCATACTCCTCATTCATGTTGACTCCCGACTTCATACACCAATGTACTTCTTTCTAAAAGTCCTCTCATTGAATGATCTCTGTTTCTCTACAACCATTGTTCCAAAGATGCTAGTTCATTTTCTAGGTGTCAGAAAGACCATTTCATTTGTAGGGTGTTCAATGCAAATGTTTTTTTTCCTCATAATGGGGTGTACAGAAAGCTCTCTTCTTGCAGTCATGTCATATGACCGCTACATAGCTGTCTGCAAGCCCCTGCACTACTCCACCATCATGACACATAAGGTTTGTGTTCTGCTAGTTGTAGGATCATGGGCTAGTGGAATATTTGTGTCTGTAGTAGATACCTCATTTACTTTATGCTTGCCATACCAGGGACCAAACCTAATCAATCATTACTTTTGTGAGCCTCCTGCACTCTTAAAGCTGGCTTCAGAAGAAACCTACACAGCTGAAATGGTCATATTTGCAATGGGTATAATGATTCTCCTAGGTCCTGTCTCTCTTATCCTTTTCTCCTACTGGAATATTATCTCCACTGTGGTTCAAATACAATCAGGTGAGGGGAGGCTCAAGGTCTTCTCTACTTGCAGTTCCCATTTCATTGTTGTTATCTTCTTTTATGGTTCAACAATATTTACCTACATGCAGCCAAACTCAAAGAAAATGAATGAAAAGGATAAGGTAATCTCAGTATTCTACTCAGTAGTAACATCCATGATGAACCCATTCATTTATAGCTTAAGGAACAAGGATGTGAAAGAGGCATTAAAGAAAGTAGTTAAAAGAGAGATAAGATAGAAGAATATAAGAGATAATCAGGAGTATAGGCTATTCTGAAGTCCATCAACGTCTTAAACACGTTTTGTTGTGAACTATCTCTAATCTGAGAGTAAAGTTCATTCATGTGTACCAAAGAATGTTTCTGTAATCTTGTTCACAATTATTTTTTGTGGTTATGACTCACTTAATTTGTGACAATTCTCCTATTAATAGTAAAAAAGTAAATAAAATAAATTTAAAATAGTGAAAAAATTCTATAAACTGCGATTTTTATGAACCAATTTAATTCCACCATGGGACATTTCTTTTAGCTTTAAACCCTACAGGTATTTACCAAACTCATACTACCATCGTTATTCGTAGCCATCTTTGCTGATTATAGTTTTAATCCATAGATATCCAAACTACTTCTATAACTGGGTATAATGGCACAAATCCATAATTTAAGTATTCATGAGACCAATGCAGAATGATATTCACAGTTTAGACAAGCCTGAGCTATATAAGGATTCTAGGGAATCCCAAAACAAAAATTAAGACCTTGTCTCAAAACCAAATAGGCAAAGTATCCTGATAGTCAAGTCAACTCTCAGTAGTGGATCTGCTGCTACAGAAAAAGAGTTTGTTTTTCATCCAGAACACATCTTTAATATTTCCCACACTCCTTACACCAAGACTGATTATTGGTTCTAGAGAACTAAGATTGAGAAGCAGCTTTCTCCATCAGAACTGTTGTGAGAAATCTGTCTACTCTAAATACCAAAGCAGCCCCTCCCTAGACAAGTTCTCCTTTCTTATGCAGGTGGATAGAAATAATTGTATTGTTATTTTTATCACCTTCTCTATGGAAAGTAGACTACACTGGTTGACACATTTTCTCTTTGAGCACAGTTGGTTCCTGTAGTACTATATGTAACACAGGGCGGGAACAGTGTGGATAAGATAGTCTCTAGGTTCTTGCTAGAGTTCCAAATGTAACATTCCCTCCTTTTCAAAGAAAATACAATAATATTTCATTCACTATACTTCAATAACAATTCAATTGTAGGCTGAAGTGAAATGAAGCCTACTCTTGGTTGATGTCTAAGGATACTACTTGTCCCCATCCTTGGTCTCAAAAGCCATGACAATGTAAGCTAGAGTCATCCTAGTGTTGTTCATTTCTCCTGGAAGGACTGTGGTGGCACAGACACACCCAATCTTCTATGCATCTTGTCTTAGGCTTACATATATCTTCTAGTCGTGTACCACCTTTCTACCATGGAGCCCTTTGTAAGGATTCTCCTCATGAAAGAACATTGCTGCTCATTTTAGGACCCCCCTCCACCTTTTTCACAAAGTGGGGAGAACTCAAAAACACTTTATTTTCCCCGAAGCTGCTTATAATAGAATTAGCCTCTCATTTTGTGATAATCTCTTAACATATATAAAAACAAAGTGATTGAATGTTACAGAGCGGAGAGAGTGAGGAGGCTGCGTCTGGCTCCCGCTCTCACAGCCATTGCAGTACATTGAGCTCCATAGACACAGCGCCGGGGCAAGCGAGAGCCGGACGGGCACTGGGCGACTCTGTGCCTCGCGGAGGAAAATCAACTAAAGATGGGCAAAGGAGATCCTAAGAAGCCGAGAGGCAAAATGTCCTCATATGCATTCTTTGTGCAAACCTGCCGGGAGGAGCACAAGAAGAAGCACCCAGATGCTTCTGTCAACTTCTCAGAGTTCTCCAAGAAGTGCTCAGAGAGGTGGAAGACTATGTCTGCTAAAGAAAAGGGGAAATTTGAAGATATGGCAAAGGCTGACAAGGCTCGTTATGAAAGAGAAATGAAAACCTACATCCCTCCCAAAGGGGAGACCAAAAAGAAGTTCAAGGACCCCAATGCACCCAAGAGGCCTCCTTCGGCCTTCTTCTTGTTCTGTTCTGAGTACTGCCCAAAAATCAAAGGCGAACATCCTGGCTTATCCATTGGTGATGTTGCAAAGAAGCTAGGAGAGATGTGGAACAACACTGCAGCGGATGACAAGCAGCCCTACGAGAAGAAGGCTGCCAAGCTGAAGGAGAAGTATGAGAAGGATATTGCTGCCTACAGAGCTAAAGGAAAACCTGATGCAGCAAAAAAGGGGGTAGTCAAGGCTGAAAAGAGCAAGAAAAAGAAGGAAGAGGAAGATGATGAGGAAGATGAAGAAGATGAGGAAGAGGAGGAAGAAGAGGAAGACGAAGATGAAGAAGAAGATGATGATGATGAATAAGTTGGTTCTAGCGCAGTTTTTTTTCTTGTCTATAAAGCATTTAACCCCCCTGTACACAACTCACTCCTTTTAAAGAAAAAAATTGAAATGTAAGGCTGTGTAAGATTTGTTTTTAAACTGTACAGTGTCTTTTTTTGTATAGTTAACACACTACCGAATGTGTCTTTAGATAGCCCTGTCCTGGTGGTATTTTCAATAGCCACTAACCTTGCCTGGTACAGTCTGGGGGTTGTAAATTGGCATGGAAATTTAAAGCAGGTTCTTGTTGGTGCACAGCACAAATTAGTTATATATGGGGACAGTAGTTTGGTTTTTGTTTTTCTTTTCTTTTGGTTTTATTTTTGGATTTTTTTTCCATCTTCAGTTGTCTCTGATGCAGCTTATACGAAGATAATTGTTGTTCTGTTAACTGAATACCACTCTGTAATTGCAAAAAAAAAAAATTGCGGCTGTTTTGTTGACATTCTGAATGCTTCTAAGTAAATACAATTTTTTTTATTAAAAAAAAAAAGCAAAGTGATTGTGGGCAAAAAAATGAGGTGGAAGAGGGGAAAATAAAAGGGGGATGATGAACTTCAAATTAGCCATATTGACCTCTATCTTTTCCAGATTCAGTGGTCACAAATGTTTTGCATGACCAAAGAGGATGTATTGCACCATAGTAGATCTGGACAGGAGGGTATGCGGGAAGGACCTGGGAGGTATAGAAGGGAAGGATAAATGTAATCAGGATATAATGGTATGAGAAAAGATTCCATTTTTAATAAAAGGGATAAAAACAACAAAAACAATAACCACAAGGAACTACATCATATATACAATTTGCAAGGTGAAAAATGGCCAAAGTTCCTGAAAGCTAAGTCAGTCAATGGTTGCACAGGAGACTTCAGACACAGATGCCTTAGGAATGATAACCACAGCCAAGGGGAAAGAGTTAGGATTCCAGAAGCTAGAGCCTTAATGACTCTGAGGCACCAGCTCCAGCCTTGCCAAGTTAACTCCTGGACAAGGGCGCAGAGATAAAAGTTTCTGTTGTCTTTTCATCAGGGTCTTGCAGAAATCTTTGGGTCAGTCTGGCTCCCCACAATTAAGATTTTGAAAAATCTAAGTCTATTAAAATGTAACTTCTAAATATATCTAAACCACAAGAGTTAAACTTTATTTGTATACTGATACTTCTGTGTCATGAATGACTTTAGGATGAGTGAGTTTTATGACAATTTATAACTGAAGTTATCAAATGCAATATATTGGAAAATATTCAAAATAAACAATATGCCTATGCAGAGTTCATTATAAATGGGATATTTAATTGTATACTCTCCAGATAATTCTCAGAAACCATTGTGGAAGAAGAGGCAGAAAGATGATAAGAACTATAGATAGTGGATGTCTGCGGGGAACCGGTGTTTGCTAGATATAACAATTGCACATATGAATCTACAGTGGCTGGGACTATATCCAAAGACTAAGTCAGTGAAAAATTCTGTCATGGATGGGGCAGAGTCTTGAACTCAGCTTATAACTATTGACAACTGATGAGTCCTAGGAGCAGGATAATGAATGGGATATGGCCTTTCAAACTTACCCAGGACCTGGTAGATGTTTCCAAACCAACATAGAAAAGGAAACACTAAGCAGACTAATTATTACTTTTTGTTTTAAATTTTGAGAGAGAGAGAGAGAAGAGGGGGGAGGGAGAGAGAGGGGGAGAGAGAGAGAGGGAAAGAGAGGGAGGGAGAGGGAGAGAAAGAGAAGGGAGGAGAGAGAGGAGGGGAGAGAGGGGGGAGAGAACCACATGAAGTTGGAAGGAAAACACAAGCATGGGGGAGAGCATGGAAGGAATGAGGGGGAAGGAACTAGTGGATTTTACAGAACATTTTATATGAATGAATGAAATTCTCAAACAAACAAAAAGGTCTCATTTTCTCATTGTAGTTCAAGGGCACAGTAAGATTTTCTGAAAGCATTTGATTGCTTATATAACATCTTTCTTTTAAACATTTAATAAGCAATGATTTTATTGATATTTTAGAATTTTGAAGCATATTTAGAGGAGATATGGATAACTTTTGATTGAACATCTAAATGGTTATCTTCCCTTCCTCAGAATCAAGGAGAAGCACTATGCAATCATTCTACATAATACCCTTTACCAAACACCAAAGCAGGTATTTGAAAACATCCTTATAGGTTTAATTTTTTATTATCTCTTTCTTATTTACAACTCTGATTCATGTCTCTGATAGCTTCATAGTTGTAGCAACAACTAGGCACTTCCAGCCCTTGAGTTTCTGCTGTCTTTTCATCAGAGGAGACACTAAGATTATAAAAAGAAATGTTAATGGAGACTATTAGGATAGGTAAAATGTCAAGTTACACATATAGTCTGGAGACACCCTGCTTCAATTTCAGATTCTGTGGTCACTGTACTCACATAAGGTTCTAGCATGTAGAGAGTGACAGGAGGTGAGTTTTTTTTTTTTTTTAACAATGATTAACCCTGCTTGGAAAAGCCAAAACAATAAAACAGCTTTGAGATAAGGATGATTCTATAAAAATTCTCAATATGGACCTTAAGAAAGAGAGCTATGCAACATGAACTTGTGAATGTCCTTGCAGACAATCTGGCATTGAATTCAATTTGTAACATTGCTACCCCCAAATTCTGGGGAATAGTAGTGCACTAATCCTGAGCCTCCCAGTCTTGAAATTTGTTACATGCTACATCTAGAAATTTTAAAAATGGCAATAATTGTCCCACAATGGTCAGATTGTCTGAAATATATATTGTGCAACACAGGGAGGGATGGCTTGCTTTGCAAGTTCCATTTCAGAGTAGTCACACCCAAGCATTTAGAGACAAAAGAGAAAGTCAAGTGTTCAACTTTCAAAGACTGAGGATAATGTGCTGTTTATTTTCTTTTTTATGACTTAGAAGTTGGCCAGGTTTTCAGCCCAATGTGATATTGAAGGAAAACCTGGGATGCTGTAACTGTGATACAACAATTCCTCAAGCTCACCTTACATGTCTGTTTGTGTGCTAAAAATCAAAGCTCCAACATAGTGCAAACCAATATAACCTCAGGGATAGCACCTTTCACAAACTGCTAACTACTTCTCTGTGACTAGAAATATTTAAAATTTTTTATAGTAATGACATCATAAAGCTGGAATGAAGACATGTCTATGAATCATACTGTTTATAAAAACTGATTACGAATAGAAAATTGGAGCAGTTAACAGGCTAAGAAAAATCAGAGACCAATGACAATGTTCAAATGACATTGCAAAGCTCCAATTAGATCTCAGACTGGCAATTACTGTGTAGCAACAGTTAGGTGAACACACAGTGCATAGGAAGCCAGTATCACAGAGAACACCTGTTAGAAGAATGCTTATATTAACAGAGCAAACCATTTTTAAATCTTAAAGGTAAACAGCCTTCCTCATGTTTTATAACTATCTCTTTATCCAGCTGTTTTTGCTTTTGTGCAGAGATCTTTTATCTTAAATCTGCTTGTCAATTCTTGCTATTATTTCCAGGAACAGACTTCCTTTAATGAAAATAATGCAACAGAGTCTATTATATTGTAAGCTAGTCTACACATGCACACATGAATACACATGTGTTTCCATTTTTCTGAGATATAACTTCATTTAATTAGAAAAATTAGAATGCTTTTCTTTTAGTTTTTAAAAAATATTGATTTATTTTTTAAATTTTGTGTGTATGGGTGTTTGTCTACCTGTATGTCTGTGTGCCATGAGTATGCCTGGTGCCCTTAGAAACCAAAAGAGGGCATCAGATCTCCTGGAACGAGAGTTAAAGACAGTTGTTTGCCACAGAGTGGGTTCTGGAAATCCAACCTGGGTCCTCTGGAAGGGCACTAAGTGGTCTTACCCACTGAACCACCTCTCCAGATTGCATAAGTAAAATATTTTGAGTATGAACACAGTCAAGGGTTTTGAATCTTCTGGTAGTTACTAGTTTTCAGAATATAATCTGGTTGTTGAACAATAAGTCAACTCTTTGCATCTACAGATCCTGCATCCAAGGATGCAAATAGCTGTGAATAAAAAAGTATATATGTTTTTGACAAAAATATTTTTCTGCCACTAGGGAGGCTAAAGTAGAAGAATTGCAAATTTTAGGTTAAAGAGTGTGACCTTTTAATAAGCCCACAAGTATATAGGTCTATATTGAGTTTATGAAGATACTTTAGGCATCATAGCCAATCTACAGATGATTGGAAAATATATGGTAGACTGTATATAGGTTATATGTAAATATAATTTAATTGGTATGAAGGTTTTCATGGCCCAATGATTTTGGTATCCATTTCTGGAATAGATGCCTACAGCTTCTAAGTGACAGCTGTTCCTTTATCAGTCACACTTCACACTGTCCTCAGAACTGAGATCTCCAACTTGAACACTGAGACAAAGGCTTGGAAACCTCAAGAGTCCATAGGGTAGTCTGATACCCATCATTAAAATACTGAACCTCAGATGATTTTTAGGTAATTCTGTTACAGATCATTGTTTTCACCATTTTGCTGCTGGGGATTGTACCAAGGCCTGACTCATTCTAGGCAAACACTTTAACACTAAGCTGTATTCCCAGTGACAGATCATTATTTTCTTAATGCCGTGGGATTTCTTATTGTCAAAAGGTTTACAAAGTTAACCACACTGATTACTTCAGGGAGTGCTCTTATTAGAACAGCCCTTAGGACCTCAGGTTTGATGACTTCCTGGTGGAAAGTCCTCCGGACCCAGGCTGGTGGTTTTGTAGTAGATTTCAAGCTGTGACCCTTCATAGAACAGTACTCACTGGATTAGGCTAGTGTAAGATCTGCATTCCATTTGATATACCAGCTTACCACTTATTTTGTGAACAGAAATGAAGGTTGCCTGGTAGGCTGAAAATATCAAGGCTGCAAAATTGTACCTTTCTTTGTCACTCTTTTTCCAGGTGAGATTGGGGAAAATGCTGAGGGGGAGCTACTCCTTTCAAGAAGTCTGTTCTTTATTTGGTTCATGCCAGAGGAATTTGCTTCACTCTCTTCCCCTCTTTCCCATCTGGCTGTGAAAGAGAATGAGTGCTCTTTAGAAACTGTGCTCCACAGTTGTTCTGGAGCTGGTAGCCTGCTGGCTGAAGCTACTGTAATGACTATAAATACTATGCATATCCATTGCCTCTTCATAGCTCTAAAAGCTCCCAAAATTTCTTCTGTCTCTTCCTGTACCAGACCATGCACTTTAGGGGTTCTTTTCTTATTCTTCTTACCCACTTGGGTTTGGGCTTCAAAGCTGGCCGGATTGGGTACAACCTGACCCTAAGTACCTGGAGGTAGAAGTGGGAAGAAGGATCACCACAGAAGCTGTGTGAATCTGCAGATGTGTTACTGTCTCTATTCTCAGGTGAACTGAACCACCCCTCTAGTTGACATTGAGTTCATCAATTCTCTTTAGCATGGTGATTAATCCTGGGGTTTCTCAGTCAAGACCTTTCTACTCCTAAGCCAGAGTTCCAGGTTTCAGCCATCCGCAGCCTCCTTTACCACTCACAGTGAGTGTGTGAAAGTGTTTGCATTGTCATGAGTCTGTGTCCTTGTTACTTCAACTGACTTTGATTACACTTCTTTGTTACATTAGGTAATATTGGGAAATGGGTGATAGAAATAAACTAAAGGACTGTTTGACAATCATGAAGAAGCAGTCCATCTAGAAAGCCCTGAAAGCGTAGGTGGGAGTTCTAAGTTCATACTCATAATGCACTGGATATCATCGAGCCTAGGGTCTAGGGATTTTCAGCCCAAGAAACCCTGGGAGGAAAAGGTGTGTGTTTAGAGAAGTGATTTTCATGCGAAAACTCGCACAGCCTTAACTTGACTGACCTACTTTGGGAAGTACCTGTTTGTTCTGCCTCTGGAAACCACACAAATAATATTATTAGAGGAGAGGGAAATCATATTATCCCAGGGATGAGAATAAAGTTCTGACTAATACCCAGTTTCAGGATATGCCTGTATGCTTTCTCCTTAATCTGCCATCTTTCTAGTTTATAGAATTTGAAGATTAGTGCAATTTAACTTTTATCTAAAAAGCAAACTAAAATATCAACTTGTTTTCATATGCTTGTTTCATGCACATTGCTTAGTCTTATCTATTTTTGTTGGTGGGGATTACAGCTAGCATAACTTTCTTTTTTTTTTCCTATCTTCCAGCTCTTAATTCTTTCCCATTTTATTGGTTATTTTATTTACTTACATTTCAAATGTTACCCCCTTCCCAGTTTCCCTTCTACATGCCCCCATCCCCTTCTCCCACCTGCCTACATGAGGGTGCTCCCCACATGCCCACCCACTCCTGCCTCAGTGCCCTAGCATTCCCCTCTCCTGGGTCATCAAGCCTCCACAGGACCATGGGGCTCCCTTCCCTGTGATTCCAGATGAGGCAACCCTCTGCTACATATGTAGCTGGAACCATGGGTGCACATTGTGTACTCTTTGGTTGGTGGTTTAGTCTCTGAGAGCTTTGGGGGGTGGGTCTGGTTGGTTTATATTATTGTTCTTCCTATGAGGTTGCAAACCCCTTCAGCTCCTTCAGTCCTTGCCCTAACTTCTCCATTGGGGCCCCCACACTCAGTACAATGTTTGGCTGTGTACATCTGCATCTGTATTGGTTTGGCTCTGGCAGAGCCTCTCAGAGGAGCTATACTAGGCTTTTGTCAGCAAGCACTTCTTGTTATCAGCAATAGCGTCTAATGAACCATATGTTTCAATTACTGATTTCAGGAAATTTCTATAGCTTGGGAATAATACAAACATTTGTTCTTTTTTAAGTTTACCTCTCAAGATACAATTTCTCCATTTTTATTTTTCACACTAGCATCTGCTGCATAAAAATAAAAAAATTTAACTATCAGAGTTATTAGCATTTTAAAATTTTATCTTTATTCTTCAGTTTGGGTATATTGAAGAAAGCTTTTACTAGCAAATACTGCATAAATAGATAGATAAATACATAAACCAAAGACAGGTAAATATGTAATTTTGCAGAGTACAGAAGTGTTTTGAAAATTGAGTCATCAGTGCATATTAAGTTTGCATTTGTACTGAAATCTGTTTCAACTCCTTATATCTTGGCCAAATGTTTTGAGTCTGCTTACAGTATAATTACATCAAATAAGAACACCATATCTATAATTATGATATTTTATATCTTGGCACCTATGGCTTTTCTATACACCCATCTTAAATTTTAATTTTTATATTTTATTTGAAAGATACATATAATAAAATGACCAAATGAAGGTAACTGATACATGCATCACCTCAAATTCTTATCATTTTAATGAGGAAAATTCAAAATCCTATTTTCTAGATGTTTGAAATATATAACTAATTATTAATGTAGTTGCATAATTATACTATAAAAACCCAGAACTTGCTCAGATGATGTAATTACATATTTGTACATGTTAACCAATTCTTCTGTATGTCTCTATTTCTCAGACTCTGGTAAGCACTATTGTACTCTCAAATACTATGTAATCAACTATAGACATACACATAAGCAGTTGCTGTGGCCTCTCACTATATAAACAGTGTTGCTAGAGGCCCAAAGCAGCAGGACCAAGAATCATGGACTGAAACCTGATCCAGAATAAAATTTTTTCCTTTCAAGATCAGGTAGTTTTTTTTTTTTTTCACAGCAATGGAAAACTGACACAATATAGTTACCTTGCCTGGCAGGTGTTTGTTTTGTTTTTTGTTTCTCCCCCCCCCTTTTTTTTTCTTTCTCTCAATATAGCATCCTTTTATTTGTTGTTTATTTTGATAAAGATGTTTGATATCTGGGTTGAATGTTTTCAGAGTTAATGGACGCTTATTCAAGGAAATAAAATAAGTGCACAGAGATTAGCACAATAACTAAGGCACTTCATTAAAAATCAAAATGATAGTACAGAAATGAAAGAAATACGCTGCCAATAATGGCCACATGCCACAGGAGTGAGAGCTCTCAAGGGGACTCAGGTTTCTTTTATATGTTCTAAAGGAAGTTAGGCTCTGTTATTGGTAGATCTCTATGTTGATTGTCTGATTTGGATTATGTAAACCTTTGTCCCTTCCTACAGTATATCTAATTGTAATCACATACATGCCAAATTTGCATTGGTGAGACATTGAAATTAGAAGGTTTTCTATAAAAGTTCACGTTAGAATGTAATTTGCCTTATTGTTCATGCACCCCAAATCAGCTCAGCCTGGATTAGCCATGTTTCCAGGTATCTGTACACAAATGGTGCACAACTGTTTAGAGTCTATGTTTGATAGTCATCAAAAAGGGGAGAAACACCCTATTGTTCAGAGTAGTGCTTGTGAAGCTTGATGCAGAAGAGGGTTTGAGGTTGCTAACAGGTTTCACAAAACATTGTTTGGAATGGTGTGTGTGCGTATGTGTGTGTGCATGTGCATGCGTGCATGCTTTCGTGTGTGTGTGTGTGTGACTGAGTGTGTGTGTGTGTGTGTGTATATGTGTGTGAATAGTGCATGAAGGCAATGATCTCAGGCCATAGAGTACATTATTAAGGAGGGACATGTGCATAGCCCAAACTAAGTAGAGTTCCAGTTACTTAAGCTATTCCCATTGATGGCTGCTGTAGTGTAATGAGGATTCCTTTTTTGTTTGTCGTGATGTTTGTCATTTAGTGCTCTTATCACTGGATTTGAATCAATTGGGAACCTGTGAGTCTGATGAATTTGGAAGTTCACATCTCCTTCAAGACATGTAAAATTTTCAGATATTATCTCATTAAATATGAGTCCCATGCCTTTCCTGTTCCTTTTCATATGTTACATCCACACACAAATGCTTGATTAATAGTGTTTTACAAGATTTTCAACTCTAATCATGTTTTTTCTTTTCTGTTAACTTAGGTGATTCCAAACATCAATCTTCAAATACAGAAATCTCTCATCATGACTTGGCTACCTTAGTGCTCGACTATATTTTGTTCATTTAAAAGACCAGGATACAGAAAAATTGTCATTAGAGAAGCCACATTATTATCCTCTAATTTCTTGTTTTGCCTTTCCACTGTGAATAATAGTCATCTTATGTGTCCCTGAAGAGAATTTGAATAGCACTTTGAAACAGTGGGCCTTCACACTGTGATTTCACTTTCACTATTGGATATGTCTTCGGTATGACCAAAAATGAAAGATCGTCAACAAAGCTACACCTAGAACAATTAGCTTTAAGTCCTCTAAGAAACTTTATCATAGCCTTTTATAGTGATTTAAAAGCTCATTTGATGTGTGGTCTTTGGTTATTGTTAGTCTCGGTGTGTGGAGCTTTTCATTTTCAAGTTTTTTTTTTTTTTTTTTTGGTTTTTCGAGACAGGGTTTCTCTGTGTAGTCCTGGCTGTCCTGGAACTCTCAAGTTTTTATAAAGTTCATAAACTATGAGAAAAATTTCGATTTAAAAAGTGAAAGAAACAGAAACTGGTAATGATTCGCAGTTAGAGGCACCCATTATATTAAGTTTGTGTGTTTTGCTTTTGTTTTTGTTTTGTCAGAAGGTTTTATGCAAAAGGAGAAGAAAGTATGTACAGCACATATTGGGTTTGTTAAAGATATATTACTGAGTAAAACCTTGCAAGAGGCAGCTATTTTTAATATCCTCCAGTACTCTCTTCAAAGTAAAAATAAATGATAGAAGGGTAGTGCAAACAAAAGGATCGCAGACATCTCTATGGTTTATATTTCTTTTCCCGAGTGTTCCATTGTTATATACTTGTAACTATAAGAAAAGTGAGTTTTTATAAATGTCATCACTTTATAGTGTGGAAATCTAACCTGGTTTACAGACACATCAGTTTCTTTACCTAAAACCCTAGGTAAAAGACCAGGGGACTTTGAGCAACACTGTGGTTTTCCCAGGGATGTGAGTCAGCAGGGGGGTCTGGCCAATGGCTGCACACATTGAGAAGGATTGTTTCGTACTGGTTTATTAAAAGAACTAAGAAGAGAAGGCTTCAAACTGACTGTAAAGCTACAAAGCAAACTAAAACTCAGACTTAAATACATAGTCTGATGTTGGGGAGTGTGGTTAAAATACATCACTCAGATGTTCCAAAACAATTGATGTATGTGTTTCTTTCCTTGATGCTCTTCTACAGAGACAAACTACCATTCATGGGTGAAGACAATAGAACCTCTGTTACAGAATTCATCTTCCTGGGCCTCTCACAGGACCCACAGACTCAAGTCTTGCTCTTCTTCCTCTTCCTCGTCATCTACCTGCTCACTGTGCTGGGAAACCTGCTGATCATCGTGCTCATCCACTCAGACCCCAGACTCCACACTCCCATGTACTTTTTCCTTAGAAACCTGTCCTTTGCTGATCTCTGCTTTTCTACTACCACTGTGCCCCAGGTGCTTGTCCACTTCCTGGTGAAGAGGAAGAGCATTTCTTTTGCTGGATGCTCCATACAGTTAGTCGTGTTGCTTCTGGTAGGTTGTACAGATTGTGCACTTCTAGCAGTGATGTCTTATGACCGCTATGTGGCTGTGTGCAAGCCTCTGCACTACTCCACCATCATGACATACTGGGTATGTGTCCAGCTGGCTGCAGGGTCCTGGGCCAGCGGTGCACTTGTGTCCCTGGTAGATGCTACATTCACATTGCGTCTTCCTTATCGAGGAAACAATGTCATCAACCACTTTTTCTGTGAACCTCCTGCCCTCCTAAAGCTGGCTTCAGCAGATACTTACAGCACAGAAATGGCCATCTTTGCAATGGGCGTGGTTATCCTCTTAGCACCTGTCTCCCTCATCCTCACCTCTTATTGGAACATCATCTCTACTGTGATCCAGATGCAGTCTGGAGAGGGAAGGCTCAAGGTCTTCTCTACCTGTGGCTCCCACCTCATTGTTGTTGGTCTCTTCTATGGATCAGCAATATTTGCCTACATGAGACCAAATTCCAAGATAATGAATGAAAGAGATAAAATGATTTCGGTGTTTTACTCAGCAGTGACCCCCATGTTGAACCCCATCATTTACAGCCTGCGAAACAAGGATGTCAAGGGGGCTCTTAGGAGAATAACCTCAAGATAGTGTTTTCTGAGATGGCAATGTGAGTGTGCTAAGAATGACAGCAATATGGAGAGAAGGAATTTTCTTCAAGGTTTTTCTTGTTTTATGCCATTCTCTTACTTTCTATTTCTTCTTTTCATATCATTTTTATGTGTTCCATCCAATTGATGATTTAAAAGAAAAAGATCTTAATAGACCCTGGAAAACTGCAATGAAGAAAGAAAAGAGAAGGGGGAAGATTTTAATTGCAAATGGAAGAAGGGAGAATCAGAAAGGAAGGAAGGGAGGACATTTGGGAAGGAAAAAGGGAAGAAGCAACAGGATAGCAGTTCTTTTTTAACTCATACACAATATGGAAATTAAACAAAGTAAGTGTCATAGTATTTGTCTAAAAAATACCCAATGAAACAGCAACCTCTCACAAATAAGAGACTATGTTTCTTGCAATAAAGGTAACTTGTGTCATTTGAACATGCATTTGACAATGGTATTTTGAAGATATATTTCATATTCCATGTACCTTTATAGAGCTTGGGAAGTAGACATGCAAACATAACTCATGTTACATTTCTGGCATTTATATTTATACTAATGGTAGTAATTCCTGAAATTGAATGGAAATTATATTAGCAGAATAACAGGTGATAGATGTTTATAAGTTTAAGAGAGTAGACATAAATCTAAAAATAAGACATCTGGACCCTTGAGTTCAATGATACAGAATCTGGATAGTTTCTCTTCTTTCCTTCCTTCTTTCCTTCCTTCTTTCCTTCCTTCCTTCCTCCCTCCCTCCCTCCCTCCCTCCCTCCCTCCCTCCCTCCCTCCCTTCCTTCCTTCCTTCCTTCCTTCCTTTATCCCTTCTTAACTATACATTTTAATTTCTTTTATATTTTATTTTTCTCTCATATAGTAAATCTCAACTACAGTTTTCCCTCCCTCCACGCATCTCTCTCATATCCACTCTTCTGCTTTCCTTCAGAAAAGAGAAAGCCTCCCAGGGATATCAACCAAGCACAGCATAGCAAGTTACATTAAGACAAGACACAAATCCTTGTATTAGCATTGGGGGAGGTAAACAAGCAGGGAGAAAACAGTTTCAAGAGAAGGCAAAAGCATCAGAGATATCCCCAATCCCACTCTTAGCAGTTCTACAGAATATTCAAACTAACAAGCATAATTTATATGCAGAGGACCTAGCACAGAGCTATGCAGGCTCTGTAATTGTTAATTCAGTCTGTGTGAGCACCTATAAGCTTTGCTTACTTGATTCGGTGGCTGGTGTTCTGGTATTCTCAACTCTTATGGCTCCTATAACTCTTTCTTCATTCTTTCATGAATTCTCTGAGCTCCAAGGGAAGGGTCTTGATAGAGATCTCCAATCTGGCTCTTTCTCCACCCAATATTTGGGCATGGGTCTGTGCATCTACTCCTATAAGCTGCTAGAAGAAGTCTCCTTGATGAAGCCTGGCCTAGGCACTGGTTATGAGTGTAGAAGAATATCATCAGGAATCATTTTATTGCTTTTTTCTATGCTAAGTCTCTGTGCAGTCTAGCCTCTCATTCATGGTTATCCAGGCAGTTTTGGGCATGGGCTCCCTTTCGTAGACTAGGCCTTAAATTTAACCAATTATTGGTTGGCCACTCCCACAAGTTCTGGGGCCCCATTTTTTAAAACACATTTGGCAGGCAGGATAGATTGTAAATAAAAGGTTTTGCAGCTGGGTCGTTGTCTCACTCCCACAACTAGAAGTTGCCTGTTTACAGAATATGACCAGTTCAGGCTCCTTATCCTCTGTTACCAGTAGTCCATTCTAGGGTCTCCCTCATAGAAGCCGGGCAGTATCTACTGCAATGTTTCACCCTCCCCCCCTCCAAAGCCTTCTAGGATTCTCTTCCCGTACTCCAGCTCCCAAATCTGGCTAGCTTCTAAAGCATGTGGAGTTCCAGTGATTTACAGGAACAATGATAGAGAATGAAGATAATATAGGATGACGTTCAGAAAGCTGTTTTTGATCTTAGTGGGACATTAGAACCTTGCAATGCAGATCCAAGTTCACATAACAGAATGTACAATGTGTGCTCAGTTGCTTGTTAGAAATAGTGTTTCTCAGCAGAGAATAAGGTGAAATAGATAGTTGGTGAATTTCCCTTTAAACATCTGATGGCCATGTAATTCATTTTTTTTATTGGATATTTTCTTTATTTACATTTCAAATGTTAACCCCTTTACTGGTCCCACTCCAAGAACCCCTATCCCATCCTCCCTACTCCTGCTTCTATGAGGTGTTCCCCCACCCACCCACTCATTCCCACCTCCCTGCCCTCGAATTCTACACTGGGGCATTGAGCCTTTACAGGACCAAGGGCCTCTCCTCCCATTGATGTCAGACAAGACCATCCTCTGCTACATATGTGGCTGGAGCCATGGGTCCCTCTATATGTATTCCTTGGTTGGTAGTTTAGTACCTGAGAGCTGGGGGGGCAGTTATCTGATTGGTTGATATTGTTGTTCTTCTAATGGGGTTGCAAAGCCCTTTAGCTCCTCCAGTCCTTTCTCTAATTTCTCCATGGGAACCCATGTTCAGTCCAGTGGTTGGCTGAGAGTATCTGCCTCTGTATTTGTCAGGCTCTGGCAGAGCATCTCAGGAGACAGCTATATCAGGCTCCTATCAGTATGCACTTCTTGGCATCCACAATACTGTCTGGGTTTGGTGACCATATATGGGTTGGATCTCCAGGTCGGGCAGTCTCTGGATGCCCTTTCCTTCAGTCTGCTCCACACTTTGTCTGTGTATTTCTTTTAGACAGGAGCAATTCAGGGTTAGAAATTTGGAGATGGGTGGGTGGTACCATCGCTCAACCGGGGGCCTTGACTAACCTCTGGATATGGTCTCTACAGGTTCTCACTCCCCTTTGTTGGATATTGCAGCTAATGTCATTCCTATTGGGTCCTTGGGAGCCTCTTGCTTTTCTGGCATCTGGGACTTTCTGTTGGCTAATCCCAGCTCTCTATCCCCCATTGCTACACATCTCTGTTCTATTTCCTGAACGTCTGTATTTCATCTCTATCTCCTATACCTGATCCTGCCTCCCTTTCTCCCATCCTCTCTTCCGCCCAAGTCCCTCATGCCCTCTACCTCCTGTGAGTATTTATTCCTCATTTTAAGGACTGAAGGATCCACCCTTTGGTCTTCCTTCTTCTTGAGCTTCATATGGTCTGTGAGTTATATTGTGGGTATTGGGAGCCTTTTCCTCTAACATCCAGTTATCAGTGAGTACATACCATGTGAGTTCTTTTGTGACCGGGTTGCCTCACTCAGGATGATATTTTCTAGTTCTATCCATTTGCCTGCGAATTTCATGAAGTCATTGTTTTTAAAAGCTGAGTAGAACTCCATTATGTAAATGTACCTCATTTTCTGTATTTGTTCCTCTGTTGAGGGACATCTGGGTTGTTTCCAGATTCTGCCTATTATAAATAAGGCTGCTGTGAACATAGTGGAGCATATGTCCTTGTTATAAGTCATCATTTGGGTATATGCCCAGGAGTGGTATAGCTAGGTCCTCAGGTAGTACTAAGTCCAATATTCTGAGGAACTGCAGAATTGATTTTCAGAGTGATTGTACCAGCTTACAATCCCACCAGCAATGGAGAAGTGTTCCTCTTTCTCCACATCCTCGTCAGCATCTGCTATAACCTGAGTTTTTGATCTCAGCCATTCTGACTGGTGTGAGGTGGAATCTCAGGGTGTTTTGATTTGCATTTCCCTGATGACTAAGGATGTTGAGCATTTCTTTAGGTGCTTCTCAGCCATTATATATTCCTCAGTTAAGAATTCTCTGTTTAGTTCTATACCCCATTTTTAATAAGGTTATTTGGTTCCCTGGAGTCTAACTTGTTGAGTTCTTTGTATATATTTTATATTAACCCTCTCTTGGATGGACGTTTGGTAAAGATCTTTCCCCAATCTGTTGCTTGCCATTTTGACCTATTAACAGTATTCTTTGTCTTACAGAAGCTTTGCAATTTTATGAGGTCCCATTTGTCGATTTTTGATCTTAGAACATAAACCATTGGGATTCTGTTCAGGAAAGTTCCCCCTGTGCCCATGTGTTCGAAGCTCTTCCCCACCTTCTTTTCTATTAGTTTCAGTGCATCTGGTTTTATGTAGAGGTCCTTGATCCACTTAGACTTGAGCTTTGTACAGGGAGATAAGAACGGATTGATCCACATTCTTCTGCATGCAGACATCCAGTTCAACCAGCAAATGTTAAAAATGCTATCTTTTTTCCACTGGATGGTTTTAGCTTCTTTGTCAAAGATCAAGTGACCATAGGTGTGTGGGTTCATTTCTGGATCTTTGATACTATTTCAATGATTTACATGTCTGTACCTGTACCAATGCCATACAGTTCTTATCACTATTGTTCTGCGATGCAGCTTGAGGTCAGAGATGCTGATTTCACCAGAAGTTCCTTTATTGCTGAGAATAGTTTTTACTATGGTGGTTTTTTTTTGGTTATTCCAAATGAATTTGCAAATTGCTCTTTCTAACTCTATGAGAATTCAGTTGGAATTTTTATGAGAATTGCACTGAATCTTTAGATTGCTTTCGGCAAGATGGCCATTTTTACTATATTAATCCTGCCAATCCATTAGCATGGGAGATCTTTACAACTTCTGAGATCTTCTTCAATTTCTTTCTTCAGAGACTTGAAGTTCTTGTCATACAGTTATTTCTCTTGCTTGGTTAGAGTTACAACAAGATATTTTATATTATTTGTGACTATTGTGAAGGGTATTATTTTCCTAATTTCTTTCTCAGCCCTTTTTTCCTTTGAGTAGAGAAAGGCTACAGATTTGTTTGAGTTAATTTTGTATCCAGCCACTTCGCTGAAGTTGTTTATCAGTTGTAAGAGTTCTCAAGTGGAATTTTTGGAGTCAATTAAATATACTCTCGTATCATCTGCAAATAGTGATATTTTGACTTCTTCCTTTCCTATTTGTATCCCTTTGACCTCCTTTTGTTGTATAATTCTACTGGTCAGGACTTTGAGTACTGTATTGGATAGATATGGAGAGAATGGACAGTCTTGTCAGTCTCTGATTTTAGTAGGATTACTTCAAGTTTCTCTCAATTTAGTTTGATGTTGGCTACTGGTTTGCTGTATATTGCTTTTTACTATATTTTGGTATTGACCTTGAACTCTCAATATTTCCATGATTTTACCATGATGGGGTGTTGAATTTTGTTAAATGTTTTTCAGCATCGAATGAGATGATCGTATGTTTTTTTTCCCTTGAGTTTGTTTATATAGTGGATTATGTTGATGAATTTCCTTATATTGAACCATCCCTGCATTCCTGGGATGAAACCTACTTGATCATGGTGAATGATCATTTTGATGTGTCTTTGGATTCAGTTTGCAAGAATTTTATTGAGTATTTTTGCATCAGTATTCATAAGGGAAATTGGCTTCATGGTCTTTTATTTTTTTGACTCTTTGTGTGGTGTAGGTCTAAGGGAAATTGTGACTTCATAGAACAAATTAGGTAGTGTTTCTTCTGTTTCTATTTTGTGGAATAGTTTAAAGAGAATGGGTATTAGGTCTTCTTTGAATGCTTGATAGAAGTCTGCACTAAAAACATCTGTTCCTGGACTATTTTTTGGTTGGAAGACCTTTAGTGACTGCCTCTATTTCTTTATGGAGTATGTGACTGTTTAGATAGTTTATCTGATCCAGACTTAACTTTGGGACCTTGTATCTGTCTAGAAAGTTGTCCATTTCATAGAGATTTTCCAGTTGTTTTGAATATAGGCTTCTGTATTAGGATCTGATAATTTTTTGAATTTCCTTGGTTTCTGTTGTTAATATTCATTTTCATTTCTGATTTTATTAATTTGGATACTGTGTCTGTGGCCTCTGGTTAGTCTGGATAAGGGTTTATCTATCTCATTGATTTTCTCAAAGAACCAGCTCCTGATTTTGTTGATTCTTTGCACAGTTCTCTTTCTCTCTACTTGGTTGATTTCAGCCTTGAGTTTGGTTATTTCCTGCCTTCTACTCCTCTTTGGTATATTTGCTCTTTTTTTTTTCTTTCAGATGTGCTGTTTAGCTGCTAATGTATGCTCTCTTCAGTTTCTTTTTGGAGGCACTTAGAGCTATGTTTTTTCCTTTTAGCATTGCTTTCATTGTTTCCCATAAATTTGAGTATGTTGTGCCTTCATTTTCATTAAATTCTAAAAAGTCTTTAATTTCTTCCCTAACAAACTTATCATTGAGTATAGAGTTGTTCAGTTCCATGTATATGTGGGCTTTCTGTTGTTTTTGTTGTTATTGAAGCCCAGCCTTGGATTGTAGTGATCTGATAAGATTCAAGGGATTATTTTAATCTTCTTGTATCTGTTGAGGCCTGTTTTGTGACCCATTATATGGTCAATTTAGGAGAAGGTACCGTGAGGTGCTGAGAAGAAGGTATATATATATATGTTTGTTTTTAGATAAAATGTTCTATAGATATCTCTTACATCCATTTGGTTCATAACTTCTGTTAGTTTCACTGTGTCTGTGTTTAGTTTCTGTTTCCATGATCTGTTCATTGATGAGAGCTGGATGTTGAAGTCTTCTGCTATTATTGTGTGAGGTACAATGTGTCCTTTGAACTTTAGTAAAGTTTCTTTTATGAATGTGGGTAGCCTTGCATTTGGAGCATACATGTTTAGAATTGAGAGTTCATCTTTGCAGATTTTTCCTGTAATGAGTTTGAAGTATCTTTCCTTATCATTTTTGATAACTTTTGACTGAAAGTTGATTTTATTTGATATTAGAATGACTACTCCAGGTTATTTCTTGGGACCATTTGCTTGGAAAATCTTTTTCTAGCCTTTTACTCTGTAGTAGTGTTTGCCTTTGTCACTCAGATGTGTTTCCTGTGTGCCATAAAATGCTGAGTCCTGTTTACTTATCTAGTCTGTTAGTCTATGTCTTTTTATTGGGGAATTGAATCCATTGATGTTAAGAGATATTAAGGACCAGTGATTGTTGCTTTCTGTTATTTATTTGTCAAAAATGGAATTAGGTTTGTGTGCCTATTTTCTTTGCTTTTTTATGAAAGAAGATTGCTTTCTAGCTTTTTCTATGGTGTAGTTTCCCTCCTTGTGTTGGAGTTTTTCATCTATTATCCTTTGTAAGGCTGGATTCATGGAATGATATTGTGCAAATTAGGTTTTGTCATGAAATGTTTTTGTTTCTCTGTCTATGGTAATTGAGACTTTTGCTGCGAATAGTAGTCTGGACTGGGATTTGTGTTCTCTTAGTGTCTGTATGTCATCTGCCCTGCATCTTTTGGCTTTTATAGTCTCTGGTGAGAATCTGGTGTCATTCTGATCGGTCTGCTTTTTTATGCTACTTGACCTTTTCCCCTTACTGCTTTTAACATTCTTATTTTGTTTTGTGTGTTTGGTGTTTTGATTATTATGTGACTAGAGGAATTTCTTTTCTTGTCCAATCTATTGAGATTCTGTAGGCTTCTTTTATGTTTATGGTCATCTCTTTCTCTAGAGAGTTTTCTTCTGTACTTTTGTTGAAGACACTGGTCCTTTGAGTGGGGAATCTTCACTCTCTTCTATACCTATTTTCCTTAGGCTTGGTCTTCTCATTGTTTCCTGGATGTTTATCAGTTAGGAACTTTTTGAATTTTGCATTTCCTTTGACTGTTGTATCAATGTTTTCTTTTTTTTTAATTTAATTTGACATTTTATTTTTTATTTTTAAGTGTCTTTTTGATTAAATTTATTTATTCACTTTACATCCCAATTTCAGGCCCCTCTTTTCTCCTCCTCACGCAGATTCTCCCCCAATTCCTTCCTCCCTTCTCCTTTGAATCTACATATTATCCCCTCCCACCCCATCCCTCCCTTATCCCTCCCAAGTACATCAAGTCACTGCAAGACTAGGCACATCCTTTCCCACTGAGGCCAGACAAAGCAGCCCAGTTAGGGGAATGGGATCCACAGGCAGATAATAGATTCAGGACACCCCTCATTACTGTAGTTGCAGGACTGAAGACCAAACTACTCCTCTGTTGTGTATGTCTGGGAGCCCACATATGCTCTTTGGTAGTTCAGTCTCTGGGAGACCCCAAAATTCCAGGTTAGTTGACTATTGGTCTTTCTGTGAGTCCCTGTCCATAAGAGAATGTCTTTACAAGCTGATAGTGATCTTAATACTTTCTTCTTAGAGTTTCTATTGTGATAAAGTTTTTGTTGAATACATTTCTTTTTTATATGATATTTTATTTATTTAAATTTCAGATGTGTGTCAATGTTTTCTATGGTATCTACACCTGATAGTCTCTCTTCTATCTGTTGTACTCTGTTGGTGATGCTTGCATCTATGACTCCTGATCTCTTTCCTAGGTTTTCTTTCTCCAGGGCTGTCTCCCTTTGTAATTTCTTTATTGTTTCTATTTCCATTTTTAGGTCCTGAATGGTTTTGTTAAATTCTTTCATTTTTTTTTTTGCTTGTGTTTTTCTGTATTCCTTTAAGGGATTTATATGTTTCCTCTTTAAGGGCTTCTGTTTATGTGTGTTCTCCTATATTTCTTTAAGGGATTTATTTATGTCTTTCTTAAAGCCCTCTATCATCATGAGGTGTGATTTTAAATCAGGATCTTGCTTTCCTGGTGTGTTGGGATATAAAAGGCTTGCTGTGGTGAGAGAACTGGGTTCTGATGATGCCAAGTAGCCTCAGTTTCTATTGCTTGTGTACTGGTGTTTGCCTCTCTCCATCTGGTTATCTCTGGTGTTAGCTGGTCTTTCTGTCTCTGACTGGAACTTGTTTGTCCTGTGAGCCTGTAAGCCTTTGAGTCTGTGAGCCTGTGATCTTAGATGATCTTAGGTATGTTGGCACTCCTGGGAGACCAGCTTTGTCTTGGTAGTGTCCATACAGAGAGCTGTAGCACAGGGTTAGCTGTGGAGCACAGATGGGAAATGGAAGGATTCTGTTCCTGGCTGCTCTGTGGTTCTTGTGCCCTATGGGCTCCTTGCATGTCCATCTTGGGCTAGGTATTTGGAACAGTAGTGGTGGTCTCACCTGTTAGGTATGACAGCACTCCTGGGAGACCAGCTCTCTCCAGGTAAGATTTGGGTACAGAGAGCTGTGGCATAGGATTGGCTTTGGGACACAGATGTAAAGTGGAAGGTGATTGTTATTTCTTAAGGTTTAGATGTGTATGTTTTATTTAGAATACTCATAGACATTAGGTAGCTACTAAGGGACCAAGGGAAAGAGAATTTTCCAGGAAGAGGAAATAGAACACAGTAATATAAATGAGAAAATGTTATAAAGATAAAACTGAAGAGAAAGATTAAGTGGTAAAGAGAATGGAAGGGTAGGATAAAGATGGGAACACTGGGAGTGACAACAACCACAAAAGGTCCTTTGAAAACTCACATGGAAGCCTATTTTTATGGAAGGTTCCTAAAATATGTACACATATCAAAAGGAATTTAAATAGGATTAAAATGTAATGGGAGGAAATAATACCCCATCTAGACATCTTAAACTGTCATGGAAAACTTCCTGGTTCCAGGAATAATTTACACCTTGTCAATTCATAGGACAATAAAGTCTAATGGATCCTCCAAACATTACAGGCTACTGCCAATGCTTTTGATTACCCTGTACAACTTAATAGTAAGGCCCTGTTGCTGGAGACACCACTTACTTATGTCATAAAACATGGATAACATGGAGAACAAGCTGGTTTTCAAATAGAAGCTTCTCTCCTGCTGACTAACATTCATGTTGCTGCACAGTACAATGCATACTATTAGAGAAGAAAAACAGTAAACATCACAAGCTACAGACCCTAAGAACTACAGTGGTATCCTTCCTGCAAAAAATACTTGTGCAATAGTGTGATAAATGTGATGATAGTAACCAACCACTTTTAAATATTATATTTGAGGCCCATGCCATAAAATGGAACCCATATGCGACACTGAAAAAAATGGGAGACAGCCTGAGACTAGATAGGTCATAGGCCCTAGGGAAAGCCTACTACTATTGTTTTGCTAAATGAACATAATAATAAAATTATTCCTACTAATATATTGTGTGTGTTTTATATATTGTATTTGTACATGTGTGAGTTTGAATATCTTCTTCAGTTTTAATTGGTTATCTCTTTAGTAAATACTATTCCCTTGAGGGCTTATTCCCATGTACCACAAAGGGAGCAGACAAAATACAGTTATAACAGCATCACCAACAAACCATAGAAATTCAGCTCCTTAAAAATAAATCAACTCAGTAATACATCAACAGTGACAAGAAATAAGACAGAAAATGCTAATTCTGACATGGAATAGCAAGAAGTTAAGAATTATTTGTGCATAGATCTAGAAGCAGTAAATGAGTGTCATAAACAAAGAAGGCATAGAAGGGGACAGAATAGAGAAAGATACATGTCCTCCCACATCATATTCAACTGTTATTATGCAAGTCAGACCTGGATAATACTTGAAGGACTATAAGGAAGAGAACAATAGAGAACATGGGATTTATGAATAATTCAGGGTGATGAAGAATAGTTAACCTCAGTGAGACAAGAATTAGATGAACTATTAAATAAAAATGTGTTGATAGTGGCAAATAGAAAAGCTTTTACTGAAGGAATTCTCAGCTATCCTAATGCATCATAGGGTAAAATGTGTTTAAATAGTTTATTCACAACATTTTTTTTGCCTTGGCAAAAACTATGATAGTAAAAATGATGTAGTCACATAAATATAGGCTGTTATATGACTTTAAAAGTAACTCCTAGGTATTTAATTGAATGATTACAATTTAATACATCACAGAGATGGCTGCCCATTAGTATTTTTGCAACACTGTTCTCAATGGCTAAGTTATCAAACCAAGTCGGGTAACATTAAACAAGAGAATGAATAAATCAGGCTGCATATACATAATAGTAAGTTGGAGGGAAATGGGTGAATGGACACAGTCTATGTAAGCAAATTAGTCCATTTACAGAGAAAATATTTTTATCTTTATTATTTTCAGATATTACAAAGTTACAAAAATTATACATGGATATGTAAAAGTGGAAATGATTCTGTCTCTCAGAACATAGTGGAAGTGGGAGAATAAAAAGACACAAAAGTATATGGAGGTTTGGGGAAGAAAGTTCTCAATGTGGCCTGTATATTTAATAATTCTTCAATTCATACCAACTAAAAGATTAATAAAACAAAAATCAAATAATCCTATTATTTGTTTTTATATACTTTAATCTATTTACAATGATAAGAAATGTCATTATAAAATTATAGGGAATGTCACAATGAATCAGAAGTGTTATATTTATGTCCTAAATTCTATGAAGAGGCCCTAGGGAAATGTGTCTTTAAAACATAATTGAAGAAAATGACTATGAACCCATAAATCCTTTTGATGGTTTTGTTGTTCTTTTCATGTTTGCTGACATATACTTAGATGCCTAATTAGGGCAATTTTTCTAAAATTGACTTGTATGACTTAATAGAGAAAAAACTTCTTTGCTGTTTCTCCTCGCTCATCATTTCTATCTATTTTTCTTCCTTTTTTATTTCCTCCCTTCTTATGGTCACATCTATTCACTAATTTCTTTTTACTTACAATTTTTTACCTTTAATTTAATTTCTTTCACAAAGCTATCAAGCAGAGGAAAACATAGGAAAATAGAAGGAACAGGAAAAAAAGAGTAAAAGAAGGAAAACATTATTTTAAAAACACAAAACAAAAATAACAACCCCCTCCCTGTTTTCTTTTCATACAATGGTCAGCTCAATCATGACACATTCCAAATATATTATTTTGAAGTTATTCTCTTGAGAGCCCCTTTGACATCCTTGTTTCTCAGGCTGTATATGATGGGGTTCAGCATCGGGGTCACTGCTGAGTAGAACACCGAAATCATTTTATCCTTTTCATTCATTATCTTGGAATTTGGTCTCATGTAGGCAAATATTCCTGATCCATAAAAGAGAACAACAACAATGAGGTGTGAACCACAGGTGGAGAAGACCTTGAGTCTCCCCTCTCCAGACTGCATCTGGATCACAGTGGAGATGATGTTCCAATAAGAGGTGAGGATGAGGGAGACAGGTGCTAGGAGGATAACCACACCCATTGCAAAGATGGCCATTTTTGTGCTGTAAGTGTCTGCTGAAGCCAGCTTCAGAAGGGCAGGAGGTTCACAGAAAAAGTGGTTAATGACATTGTTTCCTCGATAAGGAAGACGCAATGTGAATGTGGTATCCACCAGGGACACAAGTGCACCGCTGGCCCAGGACCCTGCAGCCAGCTGGACACATACCCAGTATGTCATGATGGTGGAGTAGTGCAGAGGCTTGCACACAGCCACATAGCGGTCATAAGACATCACTGCCAGCAGTGCACACTCTGTGCATCCTACCAGAAGCAACACGACTAACTGTATGGAGCATCCAGCAAAAGAAATGCTCTTCCTCTTCACCAGGAAGTGGACAAGCACCTGGGGCACAGTGGTAGTAGAAAAGCAGAGATCAGCAAAGGACAGGTTTCTAAGGAAAAAGTACATGGGGGTATGGAGTCTGGGGTCTGAGTGGATGAGCACGATGATCAGCAGGTTTCCCAGCACAGTGAGCAGGTAGATGAGGAAGAAGAGGAAGAAGAGCAGGACTTGTGTCTGTGGGTCCTGTGAGAGGCCCAGGAAAATGAATTCTGTAACAGAGGTTCTATTGTCTTCACCCATGAATGGTAGTTTGTCTCTGTAGAAGAGTATCAAGGGAAGAAACACATAATCAGTTATTGTACAGCAGCGAGGGCTGCTTATATTTTTGTCAATCAAAACAACAACAGCAACAACAACATCAAAAAGCCCAGGCCATTGATTTCTTTCTGTTCACAGTTTCTATATTCCCAAATACTGAAGTTTTGTTTTGCCCAGTATTTATTATAATTTAATACCAAAGTTTATTTTTTCATTACATTAATATTTTAGCAATACCAGTCAGAAAAAAATCAATCTTAATATGCTACATTGCCAAACCTCATCTGGTTCAGCAACTCTGTTCTGAGAAAGCTGTGTGAGGCAAGCAAGTTGATATGATTTAACTAGTTATATTTTATATTATGGCCTTTATAACATTTAATAAAGCTGTTCATTAATTGTATCTATAAGGTCATTCTGAAGAACCATTTTGCCCAGATTGAAAAGTAAAGTAGTGCTCACTTCAGCAGCACATAAACTAAAATTGGAATGTTACAGAGAAGATTAGCATGGTCCCTGAGCAAAAATGACATGCAAATTCATGAAGCATTCCAAATTTTTGTTAATTATTTAGCAAAAAAAAAAAGTTACTAATGTGTTGAATATATCAGGGGATTTAGATAGGCATTTGAAAGAATGGATTGATGTTCTTTATCCTATTCAAATTACTGGAAGGAGGTTCAGAATTTAAGGATTAGGAGCCATCTTCATGCCAAATACCATTGGATTTATGTCAGTTCTACAATTTACAGTAGTAGTCATTATAATTCGGAAGAAGTTTAATGACATGTGCAGTGTATTTGTCATAATTCTAATGCCTCTTGGAATGTTTTAATGATACATAGGGAGCTTTTGAATTTCAAGAATGCTGCTCTGCTGAGCATTGATGCGGTAGATACCGCAGATAAAATTACCCATGACCTATTTCTATTTTAATTAAGTTTCAAAAATGGTATATATAGCTTGATCATGTTAGCCCTATTTGTCCTGGAAATACTTTTATTCCTGCCCGTTGTGTTAATGGTTTTCTTCAACAACATCAACATGTTGGCAGCCAAGTACATGCCTTTAACCTGAAAATGGACCCCCAGACAGAGTTATTAATTTAACAGGCTGTCAAGTCAAAGACGGATAAGATTCTGCACAGAGTCTTACAAACCTAATACAGAAGTACATTGTTTTCGATAATGCATATTCCATGATGGGCAAGGAAGGCATTCATGTCAGAATGAGTTTTGTTAATGAAATAAAAAAAAGTGGGGGAGAGGCATAGATCCTTTGGGGTTGTTTGGCAAGGATCTTACATGGGCCAAGGATAAGGAAATGAGCTGCTTGGCAGGAATATGACATTCGCCAAGGAAAAGGAAGTAGGCTTCAGGCAGGAATTGGACATTAGGCTAGAACAAAGAAATAATCTAGATTTACTAAAGAAGATTACTAAATAAGTAATTTAGATTCAGGTAGGAATCTAAATCTTAGGCTAGAACAAGGAAGAAATCTCAGGCAGGAACTTAAATATTAGGCTAGATCAAATAAGTAATTACAGACAGGAGCCTAAATTTTAGGGTAGAACAGACATGAAAATGACCTTGGGATAGGACAGGGAAGTAGGCTCAGATACTTTGGTCATCCTGATAAGTCTTTAGAAACAATGATCACAGTAGTGTTCATGTAATTGGGTTTAATCCCTTGGTTTTTCTTTGACTATTTGTGTTTATTGTATTGCTTTTTCCTTGACTATTTGCATCTATTGTATTTCTAGACCCTCAACCTAGAA
>NW_021604628.1:3872807-3876852 GCF_004785775.1 Grammomys surdaster | reverse complement strand
TGAGGCCCCTCTCAGCTTTTCCAGTCTGATCCTGATCTGGGATAGACTCCCCACAAGATGGAGCCCCCCATCTTCTCCCTTGTGACTTGACCTCTCCTCCTGCTTCCCGGGAGGCCTGCTGGTCCTCTGGGACTCTGTCTCTCCTGTCCCTCTGCTCTGGTTGCTTGCCCCCAACACCAGCCTGTCAGCAGCTCACGGCTTCAATAAACTTTTTTAATGGCTGGATGTCCTCTCGTGCTCTGGAACATGCGGTTTAAGTAAATGTCCATCTCCTTAGCCAGGAATGTTTCTAGGAGGGAAGGACTGGGCTCAGCCATTGACAAGGGACAGTAGCCACTTCCCCTGGGGATCATTGGTTGTTTGAATGAAAGATGTCTCAAGTAGGCTCATGCATTTGAATACTTGGTCTCAGGTGGACGGTTCTGTTTGGGGGGTTGTGGACGTTTTAGAGGGTTGTTTGGGATGTAAGTTACTGGGGGCAGGTTTCTGGAGCTGATGATACCTTTGGCCCAGTTTGAGTTCTCTCTCTCTCTCTGTTTTCTGCTTGTGGTTAGAGACATGATCTCTGGCTTAGGACTCCACTCATTGGCTGCCGTTAATCTCCTACTTCTGTGGACTCTAAGCTAAAATAAACTCTTTCATCCATCAGCCGTGGTGGATATTCACAGCAGCAAAAACTGATCCAAACCGAGGCTAAGGGCCCTGGACGGGGAGAACACTTGCCAACTCAAACCAGTGTGAACCTGCTGTGTGTGTTTAGGGGGTCACTGGGGGCCTCAATCCCTATACCTCCCTGTTACCCCTCTTCATCCCCTCACTCCCTCTCAGCCTGCTGTGGCTCCTGATACCTTGGGCATCACTGGGAAGGTTCTGTTCCTTGTCACCTGCCAGCTTCTAAGCTTCACACTATTACCTGGAAGTCCCCAGGGAACAGGGTCACCCTCTTACCATTGTGAGAACTTCAGGAGCAGAAAGATCCCCTCTGTTCCCAAAGGGGACTGCACAAGAGACTCCCACATTGTGACCAAGGTGCGTTGAGCTGACTCTGGAGACCACACAGGCCCGCTTTAGAAGTCCATGGAAGTGCCTTGCAGGCTCACAGGAGCAGAGCCTCGCTAAAGAAATAGTAAGCGCGTACACATTTGCACGCGTGTACACATTTGCACGCACATAATCAACTGGCTGGCTCACTGTTCGGCTCTTTAGTCCGCCTATGTTAGGCTAAGAGCAGCTTGGTGAGATGGGTTAAATAAATAGCCCATAGCAGAAAGGACACTGTTGCCTTTGAGAGCACAGAACCCACCAGGCATGCTGCTTTGTTGACTGTAATAAAACACACAGAGCATAGACTTTACTGTGTTTGTCTTTGCGAGTGTGGCTCGACCAGCATGGAATTCATTCACAATCTTCCTAGCAAACCCCAGCTATGCTGTGAATTACTGGCCGCTTGTTCCGCCTTCATCCCCGTCCACACCCCCTCCACAGCTCCTAGCACCCTGCTGTTTGTACCTGTGTGGATCTGAGCCTCTGAGGAGCTGCGCAGAGTGGCTCAGCACCTATCCTTCTGGCCTGGTTTGTTTTACTCAGTGTGAGGTCCTCCAGACTCCTTCAAGATGGAGCAGGTCAGAACTTACTTGACAGCATTCTGTTGTGCACATAGGCTTCTTGTACTGTCGGGGCAGAGGGTTGGTGTGAGGAGGTTAATGAGTTCCCACCTAGAAGTGCTACTGGATAGGGCGCCATTAGCTCCACCCACCCTCTGGTTAGCACCACCCTCCTCCTCTCAGCCCCACCCCTTCTGCTAGCCCCCACCCTTTCCCCACCCCCTTGGCTCCGCCCTCCTTCCCATCTGTCTCACCCCATTGGCCTCGCCCGTCCTTCTTGGTCCTTCCCGCCTCCCTTCCCTTCAGCTCTGCTCCACCTCTGGCCCTGCTCTCCACAGAAGAATGAATACCTGCTCTCCCTGCTGGCGGAGGAGAGGGACACGCTACTGCTCGGCCTGAGGTACTCACCCACACAGCTGCACTTCCTATTTCTCAGCGAGGACCTGGCTGGTGCCTGGCAGACCCGTGTGTCCTTCTGGAGCCCTGGCCTCATGGACAGCCGGTGGCATACTCTGATCTTGGCTGTGTCCCAAGGATCCTTTTCCCTCACCATGGACTGTGGCCTCCCAGTGGACATGTAGGTACCAGGATGTGCATCTGATTGACCATGTTGTGTGTCATTTGTGAAATGGATCCTGAGTAAGTCCCCCCCCCCCCCGCCCCTGCCTTGCCAAATCCTTTACCTGAGGCTATGGAGAACACCTTAGGCGCTAGCTCCAAAGGCAGGTCACTAGTAGGGCCTTATGGGAGACAGGCTTCTGTTATCGAGTCTGGGGCCATGGAGCAGCTACACAGCTCTGTGAAATGGAGGGGCCCAACTGGGGGTCAGAAACCTACTTGGAGCAACTGTAGCCAAGGACGATCTGAAACCCTTGTGTAGAGAATACAGGCCAGCAATAAGGGTGCGGGTTGGGCTCTGGAGCTAGGTTACCTAGCACAGAGTGGAGGTGGGCTATGAGTGGAGGGCTGGCTCCCTGGTATCCCCGGCCAGGAGCTTAGTAGACTGCAACAGAGAGGGCGGGAGGAAGCAGGAGCTACCAGAGAGAGCAGTCAGTCATGACACACTGCTCCGTATGCAGAGGCTCTGGCCACATGTCCCCTCCGTTGGCCTACTCTCTGTCATGCCTTCCTCAGTGTATTCAACCTGTCTAGCAATCACAACCAGTACTTTCCAGAGCCTTCTGGGTCTCCAGCAAGGTGCCTTCCTCCTACCCGTAGCCACTATCCTGCCCTGCTCCCGGGCTGTGTGAATGCACATGGGTCTGGGGCTCTGATAGAGGAGAAGGACCCTGAGGTTCCAAGGAAGTAGGAAAAAAGGACCTATATGTGTATCCTCATCACACATTCCTGAAAGAACTCCTGTCCTGGGGTAATGTGCCCCAGCTCGTGTCCACTGGGGGCTATATATATGCCATTACCTCCTAGCTGAGTCCCAACTGGGTCTTAAGCCAAGTCAAGATGATGTTAGCTGGGTGAGACGGGTCCTGATGGGGAGGCAGAGACCACCGATGTGGAGGGAAAGCTGCAAGCATGCTCAGATGCAATAGGAAAGGAGATAGAGGTAGATGTAGAAAGATGTAGAAAGGGGTGTGGAAAGGAGACCCTGGGGCCACTAGATCCGGAGGGGCTGAGTCCTCCTCCTCTGCCTGAGGGAGGGCACTGCCTAGCAGGCTCTGGACCTCCAATTGCTATGGAGCCTGTCGTCACAGCTGCCCAGGATACTCATTTGTTTCCATGGGAGACCCATTCCTGACTTTCATAAGCAAATGAGGTTCTTCTTTGACACTAGTTCTGTCCACTCGTGTTTCAGAATGGCTGACGTTTCCTTCCCACCCGCCCTATCTGTAAGAGGAGCCCGGTTTTTCATTGGCAGCCGGAAGAGAACCAAAGGCCTATTCACAGTGAGTGTAGAGCCAGCAGCACCCCTCCCCCTGGGGTATTGGAGACACCCTGTTACACGCTTTCGATGATAGGTTGCCATCTATGCTAAGGATGAATCAGGAACACAAAGGTGTCATGGAATCTACCACAGGGCTCTCACACTGGCTGTTCCTGTTTTCTAGCACATTCTTCTCTAAGGTTCTTGGGTCCCTGCTCACATGTCCTCCTACCACGGAAGCCTGTCCCCAACACTCTGACAAACTGATGCCTGAACCCAGACTTTCCATCCATCCATTCATTCACTCATCCATCCATTCATCTACCCATCCATCCACTCATCCATCCATTCACCTACCCATCCATCCACTTACCCATCCATTCACCTACCCATCCATCCACTCATCCATCCATTCACCCACCCATCCATTCACTCATCCATCCATTCACCTACCCATCCATTCACTCATCTATCCATTCACCTACCCATCCATTCACTCAGCTATCCATTCACCCACCCATCCATCCACTCATCCGTCCATTCACCTACCCATCCATCCACT
>NW_021604628.1:3825163-3872797 GCF_004785775.1 Grammomys surdaster | reverse complement strand
CATCTACTCATCTATCCATCCATTCACCCACCCATCCATCCACTCATTCATCCTCTCAGCTACCCACCCATCCACCAATCCATCCACTCATACATCTACTCACACTCGCATCCACCTATCTATCCATCCATTCACTCACACATCTATACCTGTGTTGTACTCACTGCTAGGGTGGTACCTGGAGTCTACACCATAGCTAGGATCTACAGTTCTCTGTGGTGTCCATAGTAACCACTCTGTGGAAATGTACTTGTGTTAGGCTTGAATGGGCAAATGAACAAACAGGTAGATGGATGGACGCATGCGTGGATGGATGCATGCACGCATGCATGCACGGGTGGATGGATGGATAAGTGGATAGATGCATGCATGGGTTGATGGCTGGGTGGCTAGATGGATAGATGGGTGGGTGGGTAGGTGGATGGATGGATAGATGGATGAATAGGTAGATGGATTGATAGATTTTGAATGAATGGATATTGTTGGCTGGGGAGATGGACAAGTAAGTGGTGCATGTATATATAGATGGATGGATAGATAGATAGATAGATAGATAGATAGATAGATAGATAGATCAGTGGATGGATCAGTGGTGGAGTAGCTGGGTCAGGTGGAAAGAAATGTGACCTAGTCACTCTAGTTTCATGAGGACAGTCCCTCCCTCACTAAGAGCGGTCAGCAATTGCCCCATTGTCTTCCCAGTAAACCTACAGTCAGACCCCTCTCATTCTGCAGGCTAGCCAGCAAGTCTCCAGCAACTACAGATACCAGTGGTCCCTGACTTTCTTCCTCTACAGGGCGTGATAAGGCAACTGGTTCTGCTGCCTGGCTCAGATGCCACCCCACAGCTGTGTCCCAGCAGGAACCCCAGGCTGGCTGAGCTGTCCATCCCACAGGTGCTGAAGAGGCTCACAGAGACTCCCGATGATAACGAAGTGCTGAAATATCCCTATGGTTAGTAGGCGGAGCTTGCTTTCCCTCCTCCCCCAACACCTGAGTGCACAGGCTCCTTTCTCAGCCTCTCCAGTGTGCACCTATCAGTGGCAGAAGGACAGTTGTCACAGTGGCCAGGAGGATACTCAGGGCCATCAGAAAAGCCAGAACCTCCAACCCGTCCCTTGAAGAACTCTTCTTGGACAGCCTACAGGCGGACCAAGCACCTTTCTTGGCCTCCTGGGCAGCTGGAAGACATGCTTCACATCAAGAAGGCTCCCTCCTCTGGACCCCTGTCCAGATATTGCTCATAACTCCCAGCTACTTCCTCCAGGTCATTCTAACCTCAGCCCAGCCCATGCCAAGACCTATCTGTTTCCTGCTAGCCTCTGCAGCCCACGGCACCTCCTGGATGTGCTTTCTCTGCTCCAGGTCTTCTCTGTCCTAGTGTTAAGTTGCAATGTTGAGCCATTTATAAAAATCACAGCCCCTGCCTCACAGACACTGAGAAGCCCACCACAACTACACATATACCCCTGCTCTGGGCAAAGAGGATGAGATTAGGGACAGCCAGGACCCCAAACCTTGTGATTCTCACATCATAAATAAAGGAAGTCCCCATCTGGTTGTGTTGGGCATTTAGGATTTTACTGTGTTCCATGGCTGTCTGATGCTGGTGGAGCTGTCCCTGTGAAGCCGGGACATGAGCCCAATGTACTAGAAGTGGTGAGATCAAAACATACCCAAGAACACTGTCCATGGCTTAGCACTTACTGCTGAGAAGAGAAATAACCCTAGGGTGGTCCGGGGCAGTTGAGGGTCCGTGGAGTGACAACAAAAGAACAGAGAGATGTGTCCTCCAGGCTAAAGTTTGGTGGACAGACAGCCACACAAGAAACATCATAGTTGGGGACACCTACCCTATCTCCAGTGACCTGTGCTCTCAGGGGCTCCCTTCAGCCATGTACAAAGGTGGAGGACCACTGGACTTAGAGACCTTGCATAGAATCCTTGTCTAAGGAGTCCTGATATGCCAGACACTTTCATCTTCCCCACAGAAGCTGACATGAAAGTAACCCTGGGATCCCGGCCACCGTGCACCAAGGCAGAGGGTGCCCAGTTCTGGTTCGATGCTGCCCGGAAGGGACTGTACCTGTGTGCTGGCAGCGAATGGGTCTCTGTGTTGGCAGGTGAGGCTGGACCCAGAATTCGGGAGCCCATGGCATCCTAAGCACATAGAGCAGCTGGCTGCATGTCCCCTGGGAAAAGGATACCCTGATGGGCTGAAGTCCCATTCATCCATCAGAGCCAATGAATGGAAAGTCACCTCAGTAGCAGGTGCCCACCAGAACAACCCAGGCAAGCCAGGATGTTTTCCTCCCTAGAATAGGCATGTCCAGCCCCAGAGATGTCCTCAGAATTCCAGGAGTGGCAAACCTGTGTGTCCAATCTAGAAATAGGCACATCTAGGCTGTGACATGAGAGACACATGGCTGGCTTCTCTCAGCAACTCTTCCCTGATAGCTAGCTAATGTCTGTAAGAGGGTACAGCACAGACACTCAGACCTCTCCTTTATCCTCTTTGAATCTAGGGCTACACAGACCCCAAAGCACCCTAGTGGACAGGGGCAGCCTCCCTTTAATAAGCCTTTCCCTCAAGGATAAAATGGGGCTCCAAAGAAAATCTTTATAAATCCCAGGGCCCTGGGCCTAGGAGCCAAGTCACACAGAGCTCCTGAAATCACTCCTAAAAGAACCCCCAGCTCCGTTCCTATGCACACTGACTAGGTCCCCATCCTCCCATTCCAAGCCAAGACCAAGCTGGACTACGTTGAAGAACACCAGAGTCTGCACACCAACTCAGAGACACTGGGCATCGAGGTGTTCAGTATCCCTGGCGTGGGACTCTTCGCAGCCGCAGCCAATCGGAAGGCTAGATCAGCCATCTATAAGTGGGCAGATGGGAAATTTGTCTCCTATCAGAACATCGCCACACACCAGGCGCAGTCATGGCGACATTTCACCATTGGGAAAAAGGCAAGTCTGTACAGGTGACTTCCCCTTCCCTGTTGATGGGAGCCTCCGTGGGGTCCGCAGGTGGGAATGCCTGTGCACTCTGCAGGCCAAAGCATCTCTTGGGCTTCCAAGCCCTCACTAGGAGGGATGACCGGGCTCAAAATCACAGGCTGTAGGCTATAGGGGTGTGCCTGTAAGGAGTCTGTTCAACTCCACACAGGGCAGACGTGGCGCCAGCTTAAAAGTCTGTCTAGTCCTGTGTAACTCACTACAAATCAAAACTGTACAGACTGGAGGTGGGAAAGTGGCTTGGTTGGTAGAGTGTTTGCCCAGCATGCAGAGATCCCTGAGTTCGGTCCCCAGCACTGCATAAAGTGGTAATGGTGACTTATAATCATCTTATAATCCTAGAACGCAGGGAGTGCAGGCAGGAGGATCAGACATTCAAAATCATGCCCCTAGCTACATAGAGAGTTTGAGGCCAGCCTGGACTATGTTAGACCATTTAAAAAAAAAAAATCACTAACTGTTGGAGTAACCTCACTAGGTCAATCGCAATGCAGGGAGCATGTCATCTACCACAGTGGCTACTCAGGATGTGAAAATGGATGTTAGTACCAGCTCTCTGGAGATCAAGGCCTGAGAGTTGGCCTTGGGTAGTAGTTCCTTCCCACCTGGGCTGGACTGAGCAGAGGACTTGGACAGAGAAAGGGCATTCACACCAGGAGGGGGCATTCACACTAGGAGAGGGCATTCACACCTGGAGAAGGCTTTCACACAGGAGGAAGCATTCACAACAGGAGAAGGCATTCATACCAGGAGGGGGCATTCACACCAGGAGAGAGCATTCACACCAGGAGAGGGCATTCATACCAGGAGAAGGCATTCACACCAGGAGAGAGCATTCACACCAGGAGAGGGCATTCACACCAGGAGAGGGCATTCACACCACAGCAGGAGAAGGGAATGTTTTCTTCCCAACTCCCGAAGCCTGCCTGGCAGGATGCTGTCCTGAAGACAGCATTGTGTGGCTGTCTCCAAGGGCTCTAGCTCAGCAGAGGGCTCACCCCAGACCCTAGGGATGAACGAGGTAAAACCTGATACTACCCAGTAGGGCTACAATGTGTCCAGTGATAGTGTTACCAGTAGGTTTTTTTCCTAATAACATCTGAAATTTTTTCATTTTCTTTGTGATTTAAAAAAATAATTATTTTGCATTCAAGAAATACCTGGAAACAGAAAAATAAGGGAAGGAGGTATTTTTGCCCCTGAATGAATGCGCACTGTCTTTCATTTGCATGCGGGCGGTGCACACAATAGCACATGGGAAATGAAAACCATGCTTTCTGTCCCCGGGAGAGCCACACAACGATGCCACATTGAGCCCTGAGCATGTTCTAGCACCAGGACTCTGGTATTCACTCAGTCTGTCCTGTATCCTTCCCTGTAGATGTGGGAAAGATGCTGAAGTTCAGACTCCTGCAGATCCGGCTCCAGGTCTGGTACCAACGTAAGATAGTGCTTCTCTTTCAGATCTTCCTGGCTGTGGCTAACTTTGGGCCAAATGAAAGGGGTCAAGAGTTCTCAGTCATCTACAAATGGAGCCCCAGGAAGCTGAAGTTCACCCTTTACCAGAGGATCGCCACCCACAGCGCCCGTGACTGGGAGGCCTTTGAGGTGGGCGGAGAGCACTTCCTCGTGGTAGCCAACCACCGAGAAGGTAAGACAAGTGTGGCCTTTGACCTGGAAGGAAACCATTGCATACTTTGTTAGCAAGGGTGAATTTTTCATCTTCTTTAAAATATATATATATATTATATATAAAGTTGGGACTGGGAAACGGCTCTGTCAGTAAAGTGCTTGTCTTGTAAACATAAGAGCCTGCGATTGACGACTACCACCTACAAAAAATAGCTAAGCATGGTGTCATGCCTTTGTAATCTCAGCACTAGGGTAGAGGATCCCAGGGAGTCACCGCCGCCAGAGTAACCTGATTGGTGACCCCCAGGCCATTGAAAGACCTTACCTCAAAAAGACAAGGTGGGGAATAACACTGGAGATTGGCCTGTAGCCCCCACATGGACATGCCATAAGTACATACGCACCCCTCAACACATGCACACATGTGCATGCACACACAAACACTAAGTCATGCTTGACCTGTTTCCTGCAGCTTACCCCTGAAATACGTGGTCACAGATAGGCCACATAAACTCCATCACAGCTTCAGGTCGACTAGGTTAGGAAGACAGGGAAGCCTCGTGGTTCTGGCCCACCAGAGATGCCACCGAGCCCCGGCGTGGACTGTCACCTGCCATTTACCTCCTCACTGTGAGGAGGAGCCACAGGTCAACACAACTAGCTGGCGTCATACTGACCATAAACAGGGGAAGTCGAAACAGCATTAACGCTGATGGGTGTGTGGCCTTAGAGGGAGCCAGTTAGGAGGCCGCCGTTGCTGCTCCCCTGAGAGCAGGCAGCCTGGGTGGTGAAGCCTCAGCCATTGCACTCAGGGGAGGCCAAGACTCCAACAACAGGGTACCCCAAAGGGTGAGTGCTCCTGCAGAGCAGGCACTGGGGAGGAAGACCATAAGGGAAGACCTTCCAGGAAGGGCCATGGAAGAGCAGCACCAGGGGTCTCCTCTCAGAAACCCCATGAAGGGAGGATCACAGGGGAGGACCTCCAGGGAGCACCACAAGAGAGGGTGTCCAGGGAACACCATAGAAGATGCATCACCAAGAAATATCACGAGGGAGGACCTCCCCAAAGGGCATCATGGGGGGAGGACTTCCATAGAGCATTATGAGAGAGAAATACCTGGGGAGCACCACTATTCATGGAAGACTTCCAGGGAGCATCATGGGGGAGATGTTCCAAACAGAGAGAGTAGCATGAGCAAGTCTAACCTATTAGGGCAAGAGAGGACTAAGGCAGGAGGTGGTGAGGCTGGAGATGTATAGGACTCAGATTAGGGAAGGTTCTGATACCTGTAGGCTTTTTTTTTTTCTTCTGCACGTACAGGCTCAGAGGCTGGAGGCAGAGGCTATCTGAGGGGTGCTGTAAGGGAGGAACTTGGGTATACAGGGAACATGCACAGTAGCTGTCTATGCCCTGGCCAAGCTGTATCCTGCAAGCAGCTGTGGGCCCCAGGGGACAGCGCCCTTCCCCAGCACTGACCTTGGTTCCAGGGGACAATCACAACATCGACAGCGTGGTCTACAGGTGGAACCCCAGCAGCCAGCTCTTCGAGGCTAATCAGTCCATTGCCACGTCCGGTGCCTACGACTGGGAGTTCTTCACCGTGGGGCCATACTCCTTCCTGGTGGTGGCCAACACCTTCAATGGCACCTCCACCCAGGTGCATTCCCACGTGTACATCTGGCTTGTCGGCGCCTTCCAACTCTTCCAGTCATTCCTGGTAAGGAGCCTGGGTCCTCAAGTGCACGGGGCCATGGACCCCATGTGCAGTGTGTGCCTGCTTCATGGAATGACCAAGGGGCAGGGCTCTGTGATAGTGTGGCTCTGACCCAGTACCCAAGTGCCTCTCCCTTCTGAATGCTACAAGATCTGGTGTCTTCCCAGGTGGTCTTAGCCTTCACCTCTTCTATGGCTACGTGTGCTTTTGAGGAAAGCTTGGGTGTGTCGAGTCTGGGTTACTAAGAAGGGCACCCTGGGTGCTCACAGCTGGCCTCCCCATGGGCCACAACGCCCCTGTTCTGATTGGTCAGTGTCTGCGGCTCTCTGGGTCTATAGGGTGTAACAAGGCATCTTGCACTAACCGGGGTCAGAGAGGATTGGGTGGAGGCTTGAAACCCTGGAGGGTGTGGCTAAGGAAGGCATTTTAAAGGGTCTCTTTCTGCACCACTCCACTGTCCTGCTCCCACCCTTGGGAGCCAGTCTCTGCTCACCTGGCCCGAGGCTGTAAGATTCCCAATGCCTGGAGTCTCCCTTTGAACCACTGTGCACTTACCCATGGTGCCCTGGGAGTGCCTTCCCTATGGATGGGAGCTTGCAGCACAGACCCTTCCAGAAAGGCAATTGTCTGCAGAGGTAGGTGTGTATCCCCACAGCTTGCAGGTATGTTCAGGGTAGCCAGTTTTAGTTTGCTTCAAAAGCTCGTGTTCTGTGACATTGCAAAAGGCAAACGGGGAACGGATTAATGCCTCTCCAGGACGGAAAGGATTTAAGCTAAGGAAGGGAAACTTTGGCAAAGCATGAGAGTGGACGTGTGTGGGATCTGAGGAGGTAGAGGGACGGGGCAGGGGGAGCTGCTTGCTCCTAAGGGCAGCCTGCAGTTCTAGTGGGGCTGAGCCAGTCCCTCCTCTCTGTGTCTTCCCTGGTGATTGCAGGTGGCTAGTGGCTTCCAGCTGCATCTGCCTCTGCACCCTGCCTTCTGCTGCTCTGTTCTAGCTGTGCCCCTCCCCGCTCCTTCAGCAGAGTCACTCTTGGGCCCGTCCTCCTCTGGAGCGTGGAACCCCACCTCCTAAGGGTTCTGCTTTGACTCTTCACTAAATGCTAGGGGCTGCTGCCCTTTGGCTGTACCTGTGGCCTCCACTAAGGTCACTGCTGGGAGCTTCGTTGGTCTCAGCAAAGCTACTTCGATTCGGTGTAGCCCGCACAGACAGGCTGCAAATCATAAGACTGTGTTGTGTCACAACACTAAATAGTCAGAGGACTTGCCAGTAACTAGTCAGCTGTGAGCCAGCCACCTGGCCAGCCAAGGGTTCAGAGATTGAGTCAGCTGGGTCCCTGTGGGTCTCCACCAGTCCCTGTCAGACACTACCAAGGAACCATGGACAAACTGAATCTTACATAAAAAATTAATAATAATAATAATAATAATAATAAATGTTTTTATAGGATTGTATCCCAACTGTTGTGTGGGATACAGGGAGAATAGAATATTACTTCTCAAATAGTTGATATTTAGGTGGAGTAGGGGGTGGGGTACTCACATTTTCTAAGTCAGCACCCTGGCCCTGGCCCACTGGGCTCAAAAAGAGGACAGGAACTTGAGCTGCCTCTGAGCCCCGCATGCCTGGGCACACAGCAGGCTTTGTAACTCTCCTAGAACACAGCAGGCTCTCCAAGAGGTGACTGAAACCTCTGTCCCAGCTCCTGCCCAGTGGGGTGAGCCTCACATACGCCATGAAGACTCCTGACATACATTAATTAGCTCCGTGCCCCAAAGGTGTCTCTGTTTCCCCAGGCCCCTCCCGAATGGCTTCCTCCTGCCCTGCTCCCCATGTACCCTCAGGTGCCCTGCTAGTTTTGCCTCCTGGAGACCCTTTCTTGTCTTCTCCCCTTCCCCTACACATCAGTCGCTCTTCTGTACTCCCAAAGTCCCGGGCAGCCCCTAGGTGAGGCTCCACCCCCATCTCTGGGCTTCTGAGTGGCAGGAAAGACACTTAGCTGCTCACTGAGGCTGGCCTGGCCCCAGGCAGGAAGTTGACACCTCTTACACAGATCCAGGAGAGTGTGCTCTTAGGCCTCCAGCTACCCCGGAGTGTCACAGAGCAGCCTGGTATGGACCAGGGCTTCCTGTGCAAATCCCTTCAGGCTCCAATAGCACAGGTGAGCAAATGGCAAGCAACTCCAAGGGAGACGCATACTGTGAGGGCGTGTATGTGCATTCCTGCAGGCACCTGCCTGTACACACGTGTGCACATGTTCAGACACAGGCTTGCAGGTGAGTGTGCATCCAACAAGTGATGTGTATACGGGTATGCACACGTGTTTATACGCGCATGTGCATACATTCGTGTGTGTGCATAGACACTGTACGTATGTGTCATACACGCATGTGGACATGTTCCAGTGTACATACACACACAGATTCATGTGCATATGCATGTACACATGTACTGTGGGCGCGAGAGTGCACCGGTGTGTTTGCCTGCAGGTATGGAACAGACAGGGATTGTTTTCTCAGCACTCATTTGGCAAGAAGCAATAACATGTCAGGGCACTGCCTGTGCCATACCCTGCTTAGGTGGGGGTCTGGCAGTCTGAAGGTTCTGCAGGTTAACTGGGGTGGCCCTGAACTGGTCCCAACAGCCCTGTGAGGAGAGGGTAGGCTAATTCAGACAGTCTCCTCCCTGCCCCCAGACTTTGTGGCCCAGGACCCCTGGAGCTCTTGTCTTCCAGAGTTTCACTCCTCAGATGAATCTCATCTCAACCTGTCAGGCTTTCTCAAGCTCGTCCTGGATCAGTCTTCCACCAGCCTCCTCTTTGGATTCCCAGCTGGTTCCTACCCCACTCCCTGGGTGGCTGAGCTCAGCGGGTATTAGCGCCCTCTGTTGTTCACAGAGAGAATACTGTTACATTCTGCTGGCCAGCCAGCGCCAGACCATGGCCGGCGAGGGAACAGGGGCTCTTGGGTAATGTGCAGACAAGGAGTTAACTGACCTATACTGAGGGCAGGTTACAAAACCTCCAGAGGAGGGCTGTGAAGATGATTCAGTGGGTAAAGTGCTAACCTACCATTTAGTCCCTTAGAACTCTCGTAAAAAAGTTAGGGTGAGCTGGGCAGTGGTGGCGCATGCCTTTAATCCTAGCACTGGGAGGCAGACGCAGGTGGATCTCTGAGTTCGAGGCCAGCCTGGTCTGCAAAGTAAGTTCTAGGACAGCCCGGGCTACACAGAAAAATCCTGTCTTGAACAAAAAAAACTAACAAAAGTTAGGTGTGTCATAAGTAAACACGTGCTTGTAATCTTAAATTCTAGAGAGACAGAGATAAGTGATCCCTGGGGCTCACTGATAACTTAATCGATGAACCCCAGGTCCTACAGAGAGACCCTCTCTCAAAAAAATAACAAAGTAAGTGGTTACTGGGTAATCATACTTAAGGATGACCTCTCTCCTCCACATACATGTACACACATGTGTATGTACACCTGCACATATGAACACACACATGGAAATAACAGAGCCATCTCCCACACTGGATGTGCAAGACATCTTTCAAGCAGGAGGCTCCCTGGCATCGTCTGAAGCAAAGGCATGCAACTGACCTGTCTATAATCTACGGCATGGCTCATTCCGTCCCCAGCTAGGACAACCTGGGTCAGCCCCAGGATAGTCTGTCTTGTTCAGAGAAGCAGCCTGCTGGAGAGCTATGGGTTCCTACTGGTTCCTACTGGCTGTATGGCTTGAACATCCCTGTCCTGGGTTCAGGTCCTCATTGTTCAATGAGAATCCTAACAGACGCTGGCCCAAGGTGTTATCCCGAGACATAGGGGAATCGCCTAACCAACAGTCCAGCAGGAGTCAACTGTACCCAAATGCGGGATTCAACTCTGTCCCCATAGGGCTTATGTTGCTGGCTAGTAGACATGGTGATTACTTATAGCAGTTGCATGTGCTGTTTTCTCCCTCTGAAGAAAGTCAAGCTTCTAAAATTAGCTGTTGGCCCCATTGGCCTCCAGAAATTAGGTTCTAGCCTTTGCTTTGCTGTGTCTAAGTTCTGCTTTTGGTTCCAGGCCTTAGTTCTGCACCCTCGGCCTCCACGCTCCTGGGCAGCCTTTCTGTTGAAGCCCTGAGACCCCACCATGGCAGCCTCAGCCCTCTGATGGACTGTGGCTCCTGATCCTAGCTCCTCCTCTTGCCATAGGCTCCGCCTCCTGATTGGCCACATTCCAGAGCTCCACCCCTCACCACCACAAGGCGTCTCCCTCCACTCCAGCTGCTCCTCTCTTTGTGTAGGTCAGGGCCAGGGCCAAAGATACAGACCTGAGCAGGAGCTAAGACTACAGAGCCCCTGGCTGTGGCTTGGGTTCCTGAACAAGGGTAGAGCACGGTCCTCAGCCTTAGACCCCCATACGGGCTAGCACCGTCCTCCCCATGCCCTGGCCTCCTGTCCCGCTGAATTCCTAGGCAGTCACATATCTACTAGGGCTTTTCTGGTGACATTCCATCTCTCGCTCAGAGCCTCCCCCCGGACCAGGATTGTGAATGTCTCTAGCCCACTCCTTCTATGTATACCACCGTCAGTGCATTTCCTTTGTGTAGGCCCCTCATACAAAAGGATCTGCACAGGTCTGTGGTAAGGAAGGGCTCCGTTTCCCCGACCACCTCACACCTCATGAGGCTGTGTGACCTCTGAGCAAGCAGGAACGCTGCTTTAGACTCTCGGTAAAAGGATGGCAGCCAGGTGGCCTCAGTGGAAGACACTGGGCACGGTGGCGATGATATTGGTAGCATGGCACCGGGAGCTATCCTCACCGGGCCTCCTCTGCTGCTCTTCATTCACTCCAGACGTTCGGAGCTGCAGACTGGGAGGTCTTCCGCATCGGCGAGAGGATCTTCCTCGCGGTGGCAAACAGTCACAGCTACGACGTGCAGATGCAGGCCCAAAACGACACCTACGTCCTCAGTTCCGTCATCTACGAGCTGAACGTCACGGCTCAGACCTTTGTCAAGTTCCAGGACATCCCAACCTGCAGGTAGCAACCAGGTCATAAGGGCAGAGTGAGTCTATGGGTGGGCGGCACAGGAAAGGCCTCTTGGGGCTAGCCCCAGCTTCCTCCCAGGACACGTGGCCAGAGCAGGTAGCCATGATAACCCCCATGGCTAGCTCTGTATCTGTGGCTGTTTTCTTCTCACAAGAAAAGATGTGAGCTCACCAAGAGAAGGCCTGACACCTCCACAAGGAGAAATGGTTTGTCTTCATGGCACAGGGCTGAGCATCAGGGAGATACAGGGGCTCGGGCAGGTGTCCCCTCCTAGTATGCCCTGCTAGATCCTGACCCACTGGCTCTGCAGGGCCACCGAGTCAGCACTGAGAAAGCAGAGCTGTCCCCACCCACATGGAGTTCCTCTGGGAGGACTTTCACTACCTCCAACCTCAGCTGCAGATACACTGTCTCTACAGCCAAATCACAGGGCTGAGCTTCAGGCTAGGCCCAGTGTGGTGACCTACCCAGAATGCAGCAGGCATTCCACAGGGTTCTTGGAATTCCATTTCCAGGTCCTGCCTGGGGCAGCTCTCAATCCTCTGTATCTCCAAATTCAGGTGCAATCTGATGCCTCTACTGGCCGCTGTGGGGGTTGCCCTTACACAAACACTGGCATGCAAACGCATGCATGCACGCACACATGAACACACTTAAAAATGAAGATAAATCTTTTTGTTATTTTGTCTTTTTTTTTTCCCGGAAGCTGAGGACCGAACCCAGCTTTACCGCTGATCTAAATCCCCAACCCCTTAAAAAAAATTTTTTTTTTTTTGCTTTGTTCTGTTTTTCAATTTTGTTTTTAAATGCCCATTGGTGTTTTGTCTGCATGTATGCTGTGTGAAGATGCCAGGTCCCCTGGAACTAGACAGTTGCTAGCTGCCACATGGGTGCTGGGAATTAAACCCAGGTCCTCGGGGAGAGCAGACAGTGCTCTTAACCGCTGAGCTCCAAGCTCCAAGATAAATCTTAAAAACAAAAGGAAGGAAGGAAGACGTTGCATAGTGGGAGAGTGAGATGTAACTCAGAAGACAAGACCTGCTCAGAGTCCAGCATGAGGCTCCAGCAGCAGCTCTGCCAAGGTATTAATGTCTTCACCCCGCCCCCTGTCTCCTTAGTGCGCTGGACTGGGAGTTTTTCTCCGTGGGAGAAGATCACTTCCTGGTGGTTGCGAACTCCTTTGACGGAAACACCTTCTCAGTGAACAGTATTATTTACAGGTAAGCACTGCTGAAGGCCAGGGGTCATCCTCCCACGTCAGGGTTCACAGTGTGGGGGCAAGATGTGGGGGGGACTTCCATTCTGTCACAGGTGATCCCTGGCTCAGAACAAGTTAAGACCATCAGCCTGAGGGTGTGTTTTCCTAGGTCTGGCCAGGGCAGGGAATCTGATGCCAGGCTGTATCTGCTACACCCCAAGGGCCACACCCCTCTCAGGGTCCTCGCCACACTGGCTGTCAGTGGCTATAAAGGTAGTGGCACCCTTACCTGACCAGGCTTCTATGGCTTAGTTACCTAACCAGCTCAAAGTTCCAGAGCTATCTCAGACAGCAGTAGTGACAGCCAACAGTTCTGCTTGTGGCTTTAAACGTCACAGCTGGGGAGATGCTGAGTGGCCTGCCTGGCTCGGCCTTCCTGGCTCGGCCTGCCTGGCTCGTGATTTCCTTAGGCGTCCATAGCACTTGGGGTGGGAGAGGTTGATCTGCTGGTGTGATGTTGGACACCGGACAAGGAGAGATTTCTTCTGAGATGAGCCACTGAGGACTTTCCTCACCCCAGATCCCAATTGCTAACTCTGGAGTTTCTGCATCCTTCCAGATTCCAACAGTAGCCCAGACTCCAGTTTCTGAGAGGAAATGAAGTTTGTCTGTCACATCTTGTAGACTATAACTTTATAAGGATACGATACAGCTTCTCCCAGCACCCGGCACCAGGACAGTTTCTGGAACCTCTTGTGACCACCACCCACCCCCCCCCCCCGCATACCTGCTTCTTCAGGACTCCACTCTCTTGAAATGCTTCTGTCACTTATAGTGTATTAGAAAGTTATGACTTTGCTTAGACTTTCAGATTCATTGCTGTAGATTCACTGAACATGACAAAGAAAATTCTAAAGGGTTTGTTAAAGGAGAGATGGCTCGGCGGCTAAGAGCACTCGCTGCTCTTTCAGAAGACCCCCCGATTCGGTTCTCAGCACACACACGGTGACTCACAACCATTCTTTTTTTTTTTTTTAAAGATTTATTTATTTCATGTATGTAAGTACACTGTTGCTGTCTTCAGACACACCAGAAGAGGGCATCAGATCTCATTATAGATGGTTGTGAGCCACCATGTGGTTGCTGGGAATTGAACTCAGGACCTCTGGAAGAACAGACAGTGCTCTTAACCACTGAGCCATCTCTCCAGCCCACTCACAACCATTCATAACTCCAATTCCACACACACAGTCTAGGAAGGTCACAGGACTATTCAAAATCATAGGACACATGACACACACACACACAAGCAAAACACTCATATATGTAAAATAAAAGAAATACATTTAAAAGAAAAAAATGAATTTGTGTTGAAGAATAATGGTGTCCAAGAAACTTTTGAAAAGATATAGGAGATTGCTCAGTAAAATGCTTACTGAAAAGGACCCAAGTTCAATCTCCAGCACCCCCACAAAAGCCAGCCCATGTGTGTGATCCCAGCACTGGGGCTGTGGAGAGAAAACCGTCTTTGGGGCTCTTTGCTCAGCTGGCCCAGCCAATTCAATGAGCTGTGGCAGAGCCTGCCCTCACCTGCTGGGTTTGACGATCAGCACCTTTTGACAAAATAATGTTGGAAAATATTAACATCAGAGCCACTGCTGCCCTTTGACCTAGGAGTCAGCCACTCAGGGACACTGTCCTGTGACCATGGAGCCAACTATGGGGAACATGTCCTTGTGCAAGGCAACCTATGGGAACCTGCTGGCCTTGGGATGGAAAGCAGAGACTGGAGCTGCCAAGGCTGGAGGCAGAGGACACTGTGCTTGGAGCAAGCCTGGTTCTGAGACAAGAGGAGCCAGGCCTCCTGAGTTCACTCTCCCAAATACTTAGGGTGCCTGGAACAGGGTCCCGGCTGGATGTGAGGGTGCTTCGGGATCTGGGATGGGACCAGTTTCTCTCCTGGGCCTCAGTTTCCCACTTGACCCTGGGAGCACCGGTCCCACTGATTATCTCTTCCGCAGGTGGCAAGGCTACGAGGGCTTCGTGGCCGTACACAAACTCCCCACCTTTGGCTGTCGGGACTGGGAGGCCTTCAACACCACTGGTGGCTCATACCTCATCTATTCCAGCGCCAAAGAGCCCCTCTCCAGGGTCCTGAAGCTGAGGACTGGCTGAAGTCACCTGGACCCCGCTGCCTCCCCTCTCCCCCAACGTCCACCAGCTAGGCATGTGCAGCAGGCCACACCCACCCAGCCCTCTCTGGTCCTGGGGCAGGTGGAGATGATTGGACACCTCTCTACAGTCTCTAAGCTGGCTCTCCCCCCACCCCGTCCCCCAGCTGAGGGCTGTACCAGAACCACAGTCCTGGTGACTAGTGGCAATATTTCAGGTGACCCTGGGGTCCTTCAGGCTGAGGCCCAGGGCTGGCACCCCATCTCGGTGCTCCCAGCCTGTTCCTGCAGGATTTCTGTCTTAAAGGGACAGTTGCTATCACATTTTACCTCAGATACATAGGCCCTAGCAGTCTCTAGGGCCCTGACTCTCCCAGCTACGCCTGCTGTACAGCCCTTACCCACACCTATTTATTGTATTTTATCTATATGAAAATATATTTATATTGCTCTTTACAAAAAAAAACATGGATGGCATTTTTTTTCTTTTAGGGGCTCAGTAGTGGACACATGCAAGAAAAGCATTCCTTTTAATAGGAGGATTCTTCCTTTGATGTCAGTAGTGGACACAGGCGAGAAAAGCATCCTTCTGTAGGGGAATTCTTCCCAGGATGTCAGTAGTGGACATATGCAGAGAAAAGCATCCTTCTGTAGGAAGAATTCTTCTCCTGATGTCAGTTTATTCTCAAAAGCACAGGGAGCAAAGTTAGATCAGAAATTCCAAGGTCCTATGTAGTGTGTCCCTCCTCTTCCTCAGGAACCCCATCATGGGGACACAGATGGCTTCTCTAACTGCACTCCATTCCCAACAGTGCAGTGAGCTAGGTACATATACACGGACCCAAGGCCTTCCAGAAACAGTCAGCTTGTTCTTTCCCATGGCAGGGCGAAGCACAAGGCCCTCTATGCTTCTTTGGATAGTTCCAGAAGTGGCCTAGATGCCTTTCAATCCTTGAAGGACAGCACAGAGGGCAGGGACCCTGAGCAGCTCCCAGGGTAAGCAGGAAGAAAGAAGGCCTTGAGGGACATCCCTGTGGGAGATGCAAGGGCACAGGCCTTCCACTTAAGGTCCTGGAGTCCAGGAACCATTGGCAGATGGGGAGGGGTGGGTTGTACAGAGAGGCCCAGCCAGCCTGTTTCCAGACCTTTCCCCAGCTGCCAGAGTTGGAACCAGGAGGCATAGCTAGGACCAAGGCTGCTGTGGGCACACTCAGCGGCCTTGCCAGGTTTAATGGTACTTTTAGGTGCCAGGTGGACTTTGAGCAAGGAGACGAACCATCTGTTTTATATGTTAGGTGTCAGCACCTGCATGGTCACCAGAGTATCACTCAGTATTATTGTGAAGCTGAGACTGTCTCTTGCACACATGCAGATAGTTCACAGAGGCTGACAAAAGAGAACAGTACAGAAAGAGCAGTCATACACCCCAGGTAGCTTTTTGGTTTTTATTCTTTGGGGTTTATTTTAATTTTGTAATGCAGTCTCATGTGGCCCCTGCTGGCCTAAGATTTGCTATGGAGCTTACACCTGAACCCCTGATCCTCCTGCCTCAGCTTCCTAAGTGCTATATTTTATTTTATTTTATTTTATTTATTTTTTCTTCAAGAGAAAGTGCAAGTCTTTATTTCAAAGTGAGCGTGGTGGTTCATGTGTGCACTCCCAGTAATTCTGAGGCTGAGGTAGGAAGAGCATCATGAATCTGAGACAAGACTTGTCTATCATAGGTCCAGGCTGATCTGGGCTGTGATAAGCCACTGTCTCAAAAAAGCAGAAGCAGACGGACACGATAGGTGAAGAAGAGTAACAGTAAGTTGGAATGAGAGTATGTTTAGGGCAAGAGATCAGGTATCAGTTATGAGCTTCTGTGCTTAGCAATTGCTACAGTTCCAAATGAACAGTGTGTTCAGAGAGAAAAGGGCCTTGAATTACAGTCTACACAGTTTCACTGCGGCACTTGAGTAAGCTATTTACTGCAGTGCATAAATAAGTATTGCCTTTATATCAGAAGGAAAGAGTGAAAGAATGAAAGAACGAATGAACAAAAGGAAGGAAGGAAGAAAGAAAGGAAAGAGAGAGAGAGAGAGAGAGAGAGAAAGAAAGAAAGAAAGAAAGAAAGAAAAAGAAAGAAAGAAAGGGACGAAGGGACCATTTTTTGTTTAGAGGATTCATGAGCAGTTAAAGATATAGGATATATTTGAAAAAGGATAAAATTGAAAATAACGTTGCTTTCAATTAATAGATTATGAATTATGCAAAAATAAAAGAACATCAAAACCAATGCTTTAGAAGTGATATGTTTGCTTATTTGTCGTATAGAAAACCTACTGGTACCAGAACTAAAAGTAATTAAAAGATTTCGTGTAGTTTAATAGCTGGTGCTTCAGGGCTGATCCCTGGTGGCTGGGTGTACCTCCCAGCTCTGCAACTTCCTAGCTACAGAAGCATTTGCAGGTTAAGTTATCTATTAACTGGAGTCATAACTGCTCTGATAAGGATGAGTTGAAGAGGAGAATGGAGTAACAGGCCTGGGAGGACTGGTAAAGAGTAGGATGTTCTGCCGTGAGCTGCAGACAAGCATTAGACACTTCCTGAGAGCACGGAGACCACCAGGAGCTGTGGACATGTACCCAGTCTCATGTACTTCAGGGGCTTGCCACAAACAGTGACATAGCTAAAGATAACCTTGAACTCCTAATCCTCCTGCCTCCACCTCCTTTGTAATGCTGGGATTACAAGCTTTCATCACAAAGAGTGGGTTAATGTAAAAACTTTTACTCAACTTTTATGTGTGTGTGTGTGTGTGTGTGTATGAAATATATATATATATATTGTGGATATATGTATCATAAATGGTTTTCTGATTTTTATGGAGACTCTAATGCTAAATATCTTTCTTTCTGCTTGATGTATTTAGAAAATTTAACTTTCTCCTCCACATATACTGTTCTTAACAAACTTTGTTCAGATTTTCCAGAGATTTCACCCTGCTGATCATGATGGTACATGAAGATCTTTGGATGTAGGGGTGTGAGGATCAGAAATTGAAGACTAACTGTGACTACCTAGTGTGTCTGAGGGACTGGAGAGATCACTGGGTAGATAAAGAGTATGTGCTGCTTCTCTAGAGGACCAGAATTAGGTTCCACAGGAGATCTGATACCATTTTTAGTCTCCATGGGCACCTGTACACGTGTGACATTCACATAAAAAAACATACACATATACACATAAATTAAAAAATAAATCATGCCGGGCAGTGGTGGTGAAAGCCTTTAATCCCAGCACTTGGGAGGCAGAGACAGGTGGATTTCTGAGTTCGAGGCCAGCCTGGTCTACAGAGTGAGTTCCAGGACAGCCAGAACTACACAGAGAAACCCTGTCTCAAAAAATCAATCAATCAAGCAATCTTAAAAAAATAAAAAAAACAGTGATTAGGAGAAACACCTGGGATATATGAGATCTCATTTTCAAAAGATTTTGCATTCATGCACTCATTTGGGTTTGCCTATTTTAAAATTTGTAAGATTTTTTCTTTAAATTTATTTTTATTGGATATTTGCCCCATCCAGCAGGGCATTAAACAGGGTCAGGGGAGATCACCTGGAAGAGAGAATGTGGAAACAGGTGGACGCAAAGAATGACTGCTTGTCTATAGGCTGATCAAACCATTGATTTTTACTTTTTCACACAGGAGTTATGTGCACAAAAAGGCAGGATGTGGGGAAGGGGATGACACAGAAGCATAGATGTTCAGGGGGAGTACAGATATCAGATGTCAGCTGGGTAAAGGTTCAGGGAACAGGTCACTATGACTCTGTCTATGATTCACTTGTCCTTATCTAAGTTGGTACTATCCACCAAGGCTACCCAAGGTCTATGACTATTCACAAGACCCATGACTACTTGTTCTTATCCAGGCTGGTAAATTTCCACCAAAGCTGCCTGTTTACAATATCGTATAGCTATCTATTCAGTGTTTTTCCACAGACACCAAGACTTTGTGTTAGCAGGCTGACTTAGACCTATTGCTGACTTTAGGCCTTCAGTGTATAAGCAAGGCTGCCCCTTACATCTCCCTTCTTTAAGTATAGAAGGACCATGACGATTCTAATCTTGCAAAGGCAAGGATAGAGGCCTGACCTCCAGTAATTAAAGGGGACCTTGTAATGGCTCTGGTCCTTCTGTCATTGTCCAGTGAGGCATGAGGGCCATATCCATCCTGATGTCTTTCTCCTGGAGAGGGGATACTTTTAACCCCTATGCAGTCAGGCTTGTCAGTCAGGGAACACAGAAGGATATTTTAAATTTTTATTTATATCCCCTTGCAGTGCTTAGCTTCGCAGCCTAAGCAAGAATTCAGACCACCAGTCAGAGAGGGTTCTGGGTGGCCTTTCTCTGCTTGGTCTAGGGGCAGAAGTCTCCTTTTAGGGTGAGTGGAGATGGGTTTTGGGAACACCATGGACGGAGTAACAACCTTGTCTTGAGTCTCATGGTCCTCCATAGCTAACTTATGATAATGTAACTTATGATAAGGTTTTGCTACCAAATTATCTATCTGTTGTTTCACAAAGTTAGGCAGGCTATTTAAGGCCCAGAGAACAAAAGAAATGAGCAAAAATAACCCAATTAATGGTCCCAAAATGAAAGGAAATAAGGTTGACAGCCATGGAGAAGTTGAAAACCAATTCTTATACCAGCTCTTATCTTTCTCTCTCTGTCTCTGTCTTTTCTCAGGGCCTTCTCTGACCTTTTTCATGCTTCTTTAACCATCCCTGTCTTATCTATGTAAAAGCAACATTCTTCTTTCTTGTGACTCCATACATAGAAATGCACCAAACAGCCAAGCAGTGGTGGCGCACGCCTTTAATCCCAGCACTTGGGAGGCAGAGGCAGGCAAATTTCTGAGTTCGAGGCCGGCCTGGTCTACAGAGTGAGTTCCAAGACAGCCAGGGCTACACAGAGAAACCCTGTCTCGAAAAACCAAAAATAAATAAATAAATAAATAAATAAATAAATAAATAAATAAATAGAAGAAGAAATGCACCAAACAAATTTCTGGTGATGTTCTGGCGGCTTCTTGCTGCTTCTGCAGACTTGGGCTGATTGGTAGAGTGAAGTGGAAGTTTCTGGATATGTCACCTGATACAGACTCAAGTGGAGGTTTGCTAAGACAGACTCCCATGGTGTTTTGCTGAAGCAAGACTCATGTGAGGAGGAGATGTTTGGAGGGAGTATAACAGGACACAGTGGACAGTGATGGGGGGCTTGCACAGCTGGCTCTGCAATGCTTCATTGGTCTCATGTCTTCATCTTGGCTGATCTTTGTTCCCTAGAGAGAGTCACAGCAGAGAACTTCTCCTGGTGCCCCTGCTGCTCCTGGTCATTCTTGCTGACTCAGGATTATTTGGTGGAGCCCTGGCTGTTTCTGCTGGGTTGTGCCACACCTGATGATTCCGGTTTGCTGTCTTGACACGACTGACCTGGAATGCTGGAATCCTGACAATTTGAGATTGAAATCACCCCAAGGAACTACTTGTAAACAGCAAACAGCTGAGCCCTCTGGCTTCTTCTGGATTGAGCTGCCAAGGCTGATTCTTGTGAACTGAACTCCTGATAACCAGACAATGGAGACTGGATTTGTTGCAAAGAACCATTTCTAAACAAGTCCATTTCTCCTGTATCCTAACAACCTTGCTTTTCCACAACTTCTGGTGGGTGGTGGGTAGAAGAGAGGTTAAGCATTTAAGAACCCTTATTTAAAATAGGTTTTGAAAAATCTAAGACAATTATCTCAGCTGTGGATATGCTCTTGGTTGGGGGGGGGCAGAAATGGGGAAAGGGGATTACATCTGAAATGTAAATAAAATATCCAATAAAAAATTTAAAATAAAAAAGAAAGAAAAGAACCCTTATTAAAAATAGGTTTTGAAAAACCTAAGTCAATTATCTCAGCTGTGGATATGGTCCTGAGAGATGAACAGAAAGTCACATCCTATACCTGAGAACCCTGGAAAAGACACTGGAAAGAAGGAGAAGCAGAAATGACAACAGTAGCATGGCTACAGGGAGCGCCCAGAGCAGCTTCACCACCACATCATTAGTAGCTAAACCAAGTGGGTGGGAAGAAATGTAGTGTGACTTATCTTGTGTACCCAGCACTTTACAGGATCCACAGTTGAGTCTCTGATCTTTAGCCCTGGAGACTAATCATCCTGGGGACAGGACTAGGCTCAGGCCTTCCCTGTGTCATTTTGATCACAGACTCTCAGCATGTGCTTCATAATGAAGGAGAAAGCAGACCCTGGAGGTGACACAGCCGAGGAGTGACCCCTTCAGAGTTAATAATGGACTGAGCCCACCTGGGCACTGCCCTGTTCACACTCAGTTCCCACAGCCTCATCCTCTCCCAACAGATACACACAGCATAGTGACACAGATTCTGGAAGATTCTCCATTTGCCCTTTATTTCTTTAAAAAATTCTATGTATTCTTAATCCATTAAATTCACAAGCAATCAACTCTCAGGTCAAAATGTTAACAATCAAGTTCACACTCAGATTCTTATTCTCAGTGTGGAAGTGAGGAGCTGCAGCTCAGGGCAGCATGGAGCTGACAGGATGCAGATGTCCCCCAGTGTTTGGCTGGACCAGGAAGGTTGGCTGTAGAAGGCAACACAGGCAGTACAGGGACAGGGTCCTGGGCTGCAGGGGCAGGCTGGACTCCACGGTTCTTCACATTGAGCCCAGAGGATCACTGCGAACATCAGACACTGTCATCTAAAGAATACTGAGGACTCTGGACGTCACAGGAGAGACCTGAACACAGTGTCTGTCACTCAGTCCACTCCAGGCTGCTGTCTTCATGCTAGAGAACAAGACACATGAACCATCACTATGAAGTCAACATCCCAACAACCCACCACTCAAGGGGATTCTGGGAGTCCCTGAAACCTAATCATGTCCATATTACCCTTCCCCAAGAAGGCCCCAGAGTGTCACCTTTACATTCTGGGAGAGACATATCAGAGCTCCGGGAGCTGTCCCTGCCTAGGGTAAAACAGAACATATGTATATGTACATGTAGGTATACCTATCAAGGCAAAACTCGGGTCCTCAGAAGATTTCTCTGGAGGAGCTATTATGGATTCCCAGAGCTACCAACGTCTCCAGCGTCACTCCAATGGCCTCAGGACAATTCTGTCCCCAACACTAACCTGGAGCTGGAGAATAGTCTCCTCCTTTTCCACCTGTGAGAAGAAAAGCTGTGAGAGTTCAAGGCAGATCTTGACACTAGGAAGTTTCCAGAATTGGCAGCAGCAATTCCAGGTGTGGATGTTTCCCATTAATGAGCAGAGCACACTTCTAAAGGAGGCTGAGAGAAAACTCAGACCCTGTCCTTTCCTACCTTTGTTTCTCCTCCTCTTAATCACAAAAGCCACCAGAGGTACAACAATGGCCACAACTCCAAGGACAACCAGAACAGCAATGATTGCCATGTTTGAGTCAGTGGATGGAGGAGGCTCTAGGAAGGACAGGTACAAGAAATGAAGGTAAGGGTCATGACCCCAGCTCTCAGCCCTGACCAGCTCAGGGTCTGCACAAGGCTCCAGCTTTCCCTGACTCCAGCTCTGCACCCACACCCTCCTTACCCCATCTCAGGCTGAGGGGCTCAGGCAGACCCTCATGTTGCACATGGCAAGTGTAATCCTGCTCCTTCCCAAGAGGCACCACCACGGATGCCCACTTCTGGAAGGTTCCATCCCCTGAAGGCCTGGTCCCCACAAGCTCCATGTCCTGGGTCAGGTCTTCCCCATTCAACTGCCAGGTCAGGGTGATGTCAGCAGGGTAGAAGCCCAGGGCCCAGCACCTCAGGGTGACATCACCTTCAGATCTGGGGTGATGGGCCACATGTGCTGTTGGAGGATCTGTGGGGAAGATATAAAAAATTGTACAATTAAGAAGACAAACTGAAATCTACACAAGACTCAGTTAAATCACTCATGTGTCTTTTTTACATTTCAACTGTCACTACACTAGTGACCTGCAGGTAGAGCTGGTCCCCTCGGCACAGAACTACACATTTTCCTGGGGGACTCAGAAGCCAAGAGGGAATTCACATGAGCCAGTGGGTCAACATGGCCGACCTTATGTGATGTTCTGTAGCATGAGACAGTCATAGAATGGAAGATGGAATGGAAAATATATAATTTGTGTATGTGTTTGAGTTCATATCAAAATTAGAAATTAGGGCCATGTGCTTCTTGAAGGTGGCCACCACTGAGAGTCAACCACTGTGGTCATCTTGCTGACCAGCATTAACTGTCAGTCTAAGCAAACAGTCATCACGAAGTGTGTAGCAGAAATGTGGAGAACCTCTGACACTCAGACAGGCAAAATGACTCCCAGCCCCTGCCTCTGGGCCGACAGAGTACAGGTGTGTTACACAGGATCCTTGGAGTGTGCTGTGCACCCCAGTACAGCACTCACTGGAACACAGTGTGCTCACAGGGTGTGTGGATCTTCCCTCTCACTCCAGCCCTGGAGTGCAGAAGACCCTGTCTCTCAGAAAGTCCAAATCCTGATTCACTAGTGGGAGCACTGTAACTTGTGGGGGCAGAGGAAGAGCAGGAGGCTCCTGAATGTTTAGTTCTGACAGGAAACAGTCTAAGCCCCCAAGAATCTCTCCTTTAATGAGAACCCTGATTTAACTTGTCTAATTATCCAGATTAGCAGACTCCCCTGGCACCTGTGGAGACAGATACAAATGATAATACAAGGGCATGGAGAAACAGGATCACTCCAGTGCAGACAAAAACTGAGAAGCAAAATAATTCCTTTAAAAAAAAAAAGAGAAAGAATAGAAGAGAAAAAAGAAAAGATAAAAAACAAAAGTCCACAATTTATATTCCTCCACGGTACCCCATAAGTGCTCATGTGACCATTCACCACTTTAGGCATAGATAGAATTGGGGTGTCAACGGGGGGGGGGATGCAAACCCCACAGACAGGGAGGGATCTGTGAGGATGTATTCTTTGGAAAGTTCTAGAAGTTGGGGGAACCAGCCTAGTATAGGGGAGTCCATCAGGTAAAGGAGACTTCTGGTACTGAGGTGTAAGGGCTGACACACCCAGCATGACAGGAGTCAGAGTCCACAGTGGGTGTGGGCAGAGAACCCAGCCTGGGAGAGGCCATGGGTGACAGCAGGGAGCCCCTGCTGTTAAGTCAGGAACTTCTCTCCTTCCCTCCTGAGACAGACTGGGGAACTGTCCAGGGAGAAGGCTGAGCCCTGGGAGAGTCAGTGCAGTCACTGTGATGAGGATCAGGAGACCCAGGGACACTCTCTCCCCTCTGAGACAGGGGCATCACCCCAGCTGAGGGTTTCTTCTTCCCCAGGACTGAGCCCCAGCCCGAGGGCAGAGGGAGGAGCTGCCCGCGGACCCTGCACCTGTGCGCAGCAGCGTCTCCTTCCCGAGCTCCAGGTATCTGCGGAGCCACTTCATGCACGTGCCCTCCAGGTAGGCCCTCTGTCTCTCTGCATCACCAGTCTGCTCCCACTTGTGTCTGGAGATCTGCGCCGCCATGTCCGCCGCGGTCCACGTTTCCAGGTCTTCGTTCAGGGCGATGTAATCGCAGCCATCGTAGGCGTACTGCCAGTACCCACGGAGGAGACTCCCGTCCGACCCCATGTCACAGCCGAGCATCCCCTGGAGCGTGTGAAAGCCTGCGGGACCCCGCGGTCAGCCCCGCCCACCCGCAGACCTCTTCACATTGAAAGGGAAACCGGTCAAGGGTCAGTTCTGCTCCCGAACCTCGGACTTCGGACCCGGGACGTCTCCGGCCTCTGTGTCGGGACGTGGAGGAGTCGTGACTTCTGACCCTGGATCACTCACCGTCCTCGCTCTGATTGTAGTAGCCGAGCAGGTTCCTCAGGCTATCTCGGTTCCACTGCTCGTTGCTCTTGGCGATCTGTGTCTGCCGCTCCCAATAATCCGGCCCCTCCTGCTCCATCCACCGCACGCGCGGCTCGTATCTCGGATTATCCGCGTCGCTGTCGAAGCGCACGAACTGCGTGTCGTCTACGTAGCCGACAGCGATGTAGCGGGGCTCCCCGAGGCCGGGCCGGGACACGGCAGTGTGGAAATACCGCAGAGAGTGTGAGCCTGGGGACGGTGCGCGGTGAGACCCTGACCTCCTCCCGGTATCTCGGGCAGGTGCGCGGGCCGGGAGGGGAGCAGGGCGCGGGGCTCGAGACGCGGGTGGAGAAGGGGCGGAGGGTCCGGTGGGCGACTCGGGGACAGGGCTTCTCCGGTGCCACCTCCGCCCCTCCCCGCAGAGCCTGTTTCCCTCCCGACCCCGCACTCACCCGCGCGGGTCTGGGTCGGGGCCAGGGCGGCCGCCAGCAGCAGGAGCAGCATGCGCTGCGCCATCCCTGCCCCATCTGGGATCCAGGGCGTCTGAGTCCCGCGGGCTGCCTGGACTTTGTAACCAGTGCCCTCGGTGACGCTGATTGGGTCCCCGAGATCGCATCACCCAATGGGAGTGAGACATGCCCGCGCGTCATCAGTGTCCGGGCAGTAGGACTTGACACAAGAGCAGAAGTGAAACTGGAGAGATGGAGAATCCCCAGCCCTGGGCTTCCCCACCCCTGACCTCACTGCCTGGAGACTAAGACTTTGCTTGAACCCTGTGCTGCAGACAGAGCGCTGTTTGTCATGGTTCTCCGAGTTCTGACCCAGAAGCTGTTGGACATCAGGAGAGACCCGCAGGTCAGACTCTCTGTGTCCTCTCCTCCACCCTTCCTCTTTCTTCTCTTCAGAAGTCAGAACCTGGACTCTTATAGAAGAAAAGCCGCTTCCAGGAATACAGTGGCAACACAAGCAGTTGGGGATGCAGTGGAGGGATGCTTCTTCTTAAAGCAGAGGCGCTGTCTGCAATCCCCACACGGACTCCATAGAGACCAGGCTCTGTGTTCACCTGCAATGGGAGAGTCACACTCTAAAACCTGAGTGCAGGACTTTCATCTGTAAAGAGGAGACTTTGCCTCGTCCCTCGGGATCTCTTTTCTCAGCCCTGTGTTTAGACACAGATTCCCTGTGTTACTTACTGGATGTAGTCTGTGGCTACAGGTCGGTATTTTTTTTTTTAACAAGGATCTTCATTCTGTGTCCTGAGTTTGTCTGTGTGGACCTGGGTCTTTGTCTCAGCAGGTAGACCCCCTTGTCCACTGAAGAGAGACCCCTGTGAAGACCACAGACAGCAGGGCCCTGATCCCTGTCTACACTGCGCCTGCCCTGTGTCTGCACTTCCATGGTACAGTTGACTTAGTGACTCAGTTACAGTAGGAGAGGAAGTGTCACCGACTATATCGAAGATTAATAATGACAGTGTGTCAGAAGACATTAAATCTGGGACCCTCTCACTCCCTCCATGACATTCACCCACACTGTGAGCTGATGAGGTGAGGGACATGGATCTCACAGGTGTGTGGGACACTGGATCTGATAACCGAGTTGTCCCCAGAGTTCCTCAGGCCTGTGAAGTGTAGACACTGGGAGAAAGATGATTCTCATGGCAGAGAGTACACACTGGTGAGGTGAGGTTTCATCCCTGATCAGTAGTGTGGGAAAAGACTACATTGACATATTTCATGGTTCTGTGGATGTCTTCAAATCACAACCACAGACCTGAAGTGGAAAGAAGAGCAGAGACGGCCGGGGACTCCTGACAAGAATCATTCATCACACAGAGCAACAAATGTGCGGGACCACAGGTGTGAACTCCAGTCACTTCCCCATGCAGGTCTCCACAGCAGCCCAGCAGCCTCACCAGGATTCAGCAGAACCTGTTTCTGTGAACCCCTCTTATTAGGCACTGTGAGAAGTTTCCATGGGAACTTGATGCTCGTAGGTTTCATCCTGACAAACCTAAGGATGCTGTTGGGAATAAGAAGATCTGCAGAAAGTATCTGTCTCTGATCTTCTCTTATTTATTCTGTGTGTGTGTGTGTGTGTGTGTGTGTGTGTGACAATGTCTGCACAGCTCTAACTGTCCTAGACCTTACTATGTAGACTAAGCTAGCTTTGAACTCAATGAAACACATCTGCTTTTCCAACCCGAGTGCTGGGTTTCTTAGTTTGGCTTTCATTGTTGTGGAAAAACACCCCGAGAAAAGCAACCATTCCAAAGGGAATCATTTAATAGGGGCTGGCTTACACTTTCAGGGATTTAGTTCATTATAACAGGAAGCATGCCAGTGTGCAGACAGACATCATGCTGGAGGAGCAGAGACGTCTACATCTTGATGCAAATGAGATCCAGGAAGAGGCTCTCATTCCACACTGGGCTGAGCATGAGCATAAAGACTGCAAAGACCACCCCCACAGTGACACACTTCCTCCAAAGCCACGCACATTCCCACAAGGGCAGCTCCTAATAGTGGCCTTTGTGGGCCAAGATTTCAAACACATGAGTCTACAGGGGCCACCTATTCAACCCACTACACTGGGTTCGAAGGCATATGTCACCATGCTAGCTTTAGTTACTTTTTTATTACTTAGTTAAGACGCTGTGACCAAGGCAACTTATAAAAGAATGTGTTTAATCTGTTCTCTAGTTTCAGAGTGTTTGCGTCCATGATGGCAGAGACCAGATGTGGTGGAGGAACAGCTCAGAGCTTGTTGCTTTGCTAGCAACAGATTGAGACACTGGGAATACTGGAAGTCTGTTAAAACCTCAGTGTCCAACCTGGTGGCACAGATCCTTCAACAAGGCCACACCTCCCAATCCTTTCTGAACATTTTCATCAGCTATATTTCAAGTATTCGTTCCTATGAATCTGTGGGGCTGTTCTCATTCAAACCAGCACAGAGTTCACTATGAAATGTAAGATGCCAGCAGGGTTCTGCAGATGTGTCCAGTGCAGTCTGACAGAAATAGCCTCACACAGGGAACTCTGCTGAGTTAGCATCTCCCTCTTTGCCTCTGTCTCCTCCTGTTCAGCTCCTTTGTGTCTCTGTCCCTCAGGCCTCACCCCATCAGTGCCCAGCACCCCTCCCTCCTGAGCTCTGCACTGATTCTGTCTCTTCCTGTGCCTCTAGTTTCTCTCAGTGCTCAGCCAGCATGCTGTGAATCAGCTGTGTGGTTTCCTTGTGTAAACATTCCAATAGTGGCTGGAGAGATGGCTCAGCAGCTAAGAGCACTTGTTGCTGTTGCAGAGGATCCAGGGTGAGTTCCATCAGCACATGGGGGCTGTCAACCATCTGTAACTTCAGTTTCCAAGGGATCCAATGTTATCGGTCCTACATACTCATATATAAAAAAACAAATACATCTAATAAAAAAGAAGTTTAAAAATATTATTTGAAAAACACTCCCATGGGCTGGAGAGATGGCTCAGTGGTTAAGAGCACTGACTGCACTTCCAGAGGTCCTGAGTTCAAATCCCAGCAACCACATGGTGGCTCACAACCATCTGTAATGAGATCTGATGCCTTCTTCTGGTGTGTCTGAAGACAGCTACAGTGTATTCATATATATAATAAATAAATCTTTAAAAAAAAAAGAAAAAAAAGACAAACACTCCCTCTCTCTCTCTTACTCATCTAGAGTGTGAGGCCAGGGGCTGAGGGCACAGGGCTATTTACACAACACTGTACCACCATCCAATGAAGCCAGCTCTGGACATGGACAGGAACACATGACTAAAATACACTGTACTGGAAGACAATTTGTAAAAAGGCATAAAATTAAAAATACAGAATATATTTCTTTTTTTGGACCTACTGTGCACAGTGGATCACAGCCTCATTCCAGGAAGACAGAGTGTGTGCTCATCTTTGCACTGGAGCCAATGTCAGTTTTTGATTCCCCATGAACAAGATAAAGTCCACTCAGAAGCTTCCTTCAAGTCTGGGTGGCGAACCCCCCATGCTTCTCTCTTCCCAGAGTTCCTCTCTCTGACCAGAATCCTGCCTTCTACTCTCCTTTGTTACAGGACACAGGCATTTCATTTTACCACTCAGAAGGTGCTTTAGGTAGGCAAGGTAGGACAGAGACTCACCTTCACACAGTGTACAACAACGTTACTTCAACATTGCCCCCTTTAGTCCTATAAAAGGCTCTTTCTCTGACATCATAAACTATATACAATAAGAACAAGTATAAAAATGTAATTATGAAATGTTAAGAATTGGGACTGGAGAGATGGCTCAGAGGTTCAAAACACTGACTGCTCTTCCAGAGGTCCTGAGTTCAATCCCCAGCAACCACATGGTAGTTCAAAACCATTTGTAATGGGTTCCGAAGTCCTCTTCTGGTGTGAGTGAAGACAGTTACAGTGTACTCATATATATTAAATAATTAAAGAAAGAAAGAAACAAACAAACAAACAAAGAATTTTTTTCAATAAGTTAAGAATTTAAGAATTCTTTTATTAAAATTACTAAGTATACATTTAATTAAATATTAATTTAAAAATTAAGAACTTCAATTAATTTTTAAAATCAGAATATAAGAATTATATTAATCAGGTCTAGTTCAATTGTATTTGACAACCATTGAGAAATTACTCTATCACCTAGCCTATGAATCCAAAGTTCTATCTATCTTATGAATTCAAATTCTGTGCCTAATTTCCTTTCTATTGTAACTTGAAATTATCTACCTAAAAATATCTTCCTAGACCTAAATTGTTTTTTAAATCCTAGACAACTTAATCTTACTGTGAGACTGTAACTATCTAGTCTTCCACCGCATCAGTGACCTGAGAAGGATAACTATTCCCTGAGAAAACAGGAAGTGCGGAGCACGCAGCTTCCACCAAAGCTACAGAAATGGCAGAGACCGCTGGCTGCCTGGACAGTCACCCAAGATTCTTCTGCAATGCTGGGGCATCAGTCTTCAGGCTACTGGTCCAGTAAATGACAGACTTTTTGATGAAGCAGGAATATTGAAGGACTTCCCCAACTTGTCTTGGCAAAGCTCACCAGTCAGCTTCCTCTGTGTTCTGCTTGTCCACTGTTAGGACGGCACGCAGTGTGCAGTTGGAGCAAGGGCAGGTATTTGGTTGGTGTCTAGCTTTGCCACATTTGATGCAAACTCCATATGGAGGTCTTCAATGCACATCATCTTCTCTGGAGTAGAACACGGACACTGCCAGGCACAGTCATGTCTCACTGTTATGGAAAGCTTCGTGTTAACAAAACAGTTTTGAACACCGTATACTGTAGATCTCTGAGATTCCCAAAACCCACCCATCTCTCTATCATATATAAGAATAGGCCAATATTGCTTGTTTCTAGCTATGTATTATTTGCTCAACTTTGGAAACATCTACAAGAGGCTAAAGAAAGCTTATTTTTGTAATTAACACAACTAGTACCTGACACGTCTGCCCCATCCAGCAGGATATTGAACAGATATTGACTGTCCAGGCAGTCCGGGGAGATCACCTGAAAAAGAGAATGGGGGAAAAAGGCGAATGCAAAGAACCACGGTTTGTCTGATCAAACTGCTGATTTTTCTTTTTCACACAGGGGTTGTTATAAACACATGAAGGCAGGATGTGGGGAAGGGGATGATGCAGGAGCATAGGTGTCTTCAGGGGGAGTACAGATATCTTCCATAACAGGGTATCAGCTGGGTGAAGAAGCAGGGAACAGGTCACTATGACTCTGTCTGTGATTCACTTGTCCTTATCTAAGTTGGTACTATCCACCAAGGCTACCCCAGGTCTAGACTATCCACAAGATCTATGACTACTTGTTCTTATCGAGGCTGGTAAATTTCCACCAAAGCTGCCTGTTTACAAGATCTTATAGCTATCTATTCAGTGTTTTTCCACAGACACCAAGACTTTGTTTTAGCAGGCTGACTTAGACCTATTGCTGACTTTAGGCCTTCAGTGTATAAGCAAGGCTGCCCCTTACATCTCCCTTCTTTAAGTATAGAAGGACCGTGACGATTCTAATCTTGCAAAGGCAAGGATAGAGGCCTGACCTCCAGTAATTAAAGGGGACCTTGTAATGGCTCTGGTCCTCCTGTAGTTGTCCAGTGAGGCATGAGGGCCATACCCGTCCTGATGTCTTTCTCCTGGAGAGGGGGTACTTTTAACATCAACCCCTATGCACTCAGGCTTGTCCTTCAGGGAACCCTGAAGGATATTTTTAATTTTTATTTATATTCCCTTGCAGTGCTTAGCCTCGCAGCCTAAGCAAGAATTCAGATAACCAGTCAGAGGGGGTTCTGGGTGGCCCCTCTCTGCTTGGTCTAGGGGCAGAAGTCCCCTTTAAGATGAGTGGAGATGGGTTTTGGTAACTCCCTGTATAGAATAACAACCTCATCTGAGTCTCATGGTCCTCCATAGCTAACTTATGATAATGTAGCTGAATAGGTTTTGCTACCAAATTATCTATCTGTTGTTTCACAAAGTTAGTCAGGCTATTTAAGGCCCAGAGAACAAAAGATATAAGTAAAATTAACCCAATTAATGGTCCCAAAATGGAAAGAAATACGGTTGACAGCCATGGAGAGGTTGAAAACCAATTCTTGTACCAGCTCTCATCTTTCTCTTTCTCTCTCTGTCTTTTCTCAAGGCCTTCTCTGACCTTTTTCATGTTCTCTTTAACCATCCCTGTCTTATCTATGTAAAAGCAACATTCTTCTTTAAGGACTATATATTGTCTAGAGCTATACACAGTCTTTTCTATTGTTAAAGAGTAAATCAAGTCCAATAAAGTCCTTTGCAATTTTTTGGAGATCACTTCAGACAGCAAAACGAAGGATTTCTTCAGATTAGTGATGTCAATCTCTAGCTGTTTGATGTCCTTGTCAATGGCCCTTTGAAGTTTTGAGTAGAGTAAGTCTGGAGGCCAGCATCAGGATTAGAACTTCCAACAGCAAACACTATGGGTGATTCATTTTTACTTGGAAAGGAAAAGAAGAGAATTTTCAGGGAGATTTCTCTTCCCTGGATGTCGATTGTTATTCATCTTATTTATAATTGGGCCTGGCTTTGTGGGGGTATCTATTTATTTCATTAATCTTTTTGGCAGCCATTTAGCTGTGCCCTCTTTGGTATCAAACAGGCATATCAATCCTTGGCCCCATATGAGAAGTGGGTCTGGACCATTCTATTTGAAGGTAAGGGAGTCCTTCCACATACCTGTGGCATAGTTTTTATTGGTCTCAGCATCCCAAAGGCAATCAGCAGCAGGTTTGCCATGAGCATCTAGATTTAGAACATTAAAAATGAGCAAGGCATGATGGAGACTATTTCTGGGAGACTCCTTCTGGGGGTGTAGCTCCCCCTCTTTTGTTTTAAAAGCCAATTTTTCAGAGTTCTTGTAAAACCAGGGCAGAAGCACCAGTAGCTGTTGCTCCCACACTCAGAGAGTCATGAAGACACTATTTCAAAGTTCCACAATATCTGTTTTATAATACCCTGTCATCGAGGATTACAAGGAATTCCAGTAACATGGCTAATACCAAATTGTCAACAAAACATCTCAAATGTCTGACTGCAACAGTCAGTTTTGTTTGTCTTAATCTGATATGGAACACCAAGCATAAGAAGATAATATAGGCAATAACTAATTGCATTTTTGATTGTCTTTCTTTTTAAAGTAATTGTAACTAGAAAGCCTGAAAAGGTGTCAAATCACACATATATATTTTAATTTTTTTAAAATCAGAAATGAGCAACATCTACTTATCATAATTGGTTAGATATAAGTCCACCAATATAAAAAAATTTAGGACACTGAAAACAAATTTTATAATTTGACTTATACACTCTCTAGAAATATCAAATTATAGTCTCAAGCTATTATTATTGAACATATGTAATAATCACTAAGCAACAGCACACCCCTTTGGAGCAGATCTCTGTAGATCTACAAAGATGTACTGTCTTGTGGTGATGTTATATAATACATCACTTTTTAAATCTTAGTGATGATCTTAAAAAAAGATTTTAAAATTATACCCATGATTACTAAGCTCTTTTATAACAAGACTGTTACTAGGCCTTTTCCTGAGAGTCAAAACTGTAGTAAGAACTTTGTCAGTCTCTCAAATAACATCAGCTAACTGTTCTTAGACAATAACCAGACTTTTTTCCACTCAGAGCACACTCCAAAAGATTATAAAACAATTTGTCAAAGATCTTTAAAAGGGAACCAAAAATTTACTGTAGGTGTTAAGATAGAAAATAAAATATTGTCTGGGCTTATCTACACAAATCTTTACTGATAACTTAGTTATACTTTTGAACCTTTAGTGAACCTGTGGAGCCAGGCAGGTAATGGATGTTTAGCCACACAATCAATTCCAACAAATATGTATATAAATATTCTTCATTATAAACCTTTATTTCAATTTAATTTTTGTTACAAATTTGTAATGAACTTTATAACGTGTGATCATATATTTTAAAAAATATATGAATACTGAGGACAAAAGGATAAGAGGGCAAATTTAATGGAGAGATAAAGCAGAACTCTTTGTCTTTTCCCACTTAGGGTAGCATATAAAATAGAACCTTTTTCCTTTTCTCAAATAAAATAGAAGTTTTCTTTGTACTTTTTTCTTTAGATTGCTTTCATAGGAAACTTTTTATACTTAGTAATAAAGTCTATAATAACTTTTTAAGTAGCCTCAGACTAGCAGGCATAAGTTAGAGCCCAGCAATTCTTGTTGAGACAAAACAAAAGCTGTTTACTTAATCTTTGCCTGTTTTTAGAATGAGGTGGTAAGTGCTGAAAACTGCAGTTTATGGCCTCAGGGATCACAAAAGGCAGACCAGCTACAGTGGCACAGCAATCTACATAGACAAACTTGTATTATATAGTAACCCCAATATAAAGAATAAAATTGTATGGCCAATTGCTTTTCTAAGGTCTGTAATCTACTTGATATACAAATTTGTTATGGCATTTTCTTGGGGTCCAGGCAATCCAGTATGAGCTCTTAAATGTTTTGTAAAATGAAGGAAACTACATGTTTCTTAAGTTGAGCTGTATTTGTAAAATTTGAAAATTAGCAATATCCTAAAAAAAAACAATTTTAATCAATTTTAAACCATGAGCTATGTACTGGCTATGAGTATACCAATTGAAAGCTTAATTTTTTGCATTTTAGATAGTGGCTACAGCACACAGTGCAATTATTTGTGTTGAAGCAGGGCGAATTCAAAAGAATAAACATGTAATCTAATTATATATATTGTCTTTCCATTAGAGGAGCTGTCTATTGATGTTGGAAATATACTTTTTATGGGCTATAAAGGCACGTGTAGGGAAAAACTACAACAAATTTGTCATGTAATAGATCAAATATCAGTATTCTTTAATAACCAATTTTATTATTGTTTGGAATAAGAAATACTTTATTTTATTTTTTTCTGGCCTGCTCTTATTTTTCCCTCTGTCTTTTCCTTTGTTTTCTTTCTTCCTTCCTTCCTTTCTTTCTTTCTTTCCTTTCTTTCTTTCTTTCTTTCTTTCTTTCTTTCTTTCTTTCTTCATTTCTTCCTTTCTTTTACATGTTAATCAAGGGCTTTATATGTTTGGTAATGCTCAATAACAAGATGCCCACACAATCAGAAGTGTAACCCAATACCCAACCTAGATATACCAACTACCTTTGACTGGCAGAGACATGGGAACATCTGCCTCCATGTTCCTCTCTCTCTCTCTCTCTCTGGAAGTGGAAGTTTCTGGATATGTCAGCTGATACAGACTCCAGTGGAGTTTTGCTAAGACAGACTCACATGTGTTTTGCTGAAGCAAGACTCATGTGAAGAGGTGATGTTTGGAGGGAGTATAACAGGACACAGTGGACAGTGATGGCGGGCTTGTACAGCTGGCTCTGCAATGCTTCATTGGTCTCATGTCTTCATCTTTGCTGATTTTTTATCCCTTGAGAGAGTCAAGGCAGAGAACTTCTCCTGGTGCCCCTGCTGCTCCTGGTCATTCTTGCTGACTCAGGATTATTTGGTGGAGGCCTGGCTGTTTCTGCTGGGTTGTGCCACACCTGATGATTCCGGTTTGCTGTCTTGACACGACTGACCTGGAATGCTGGAATCCTGACAATTTGAGATTGAAATCGCCCCAAGGAACTACTTGTAAACAGCAAACAGCTGAGCCCTCTGGCTTCTTCTGGATTGAGCTGCCAAGGCTGATTCTTGTGAACTGAACTCCTGATAACCAGACAATGGAGACTGGATTTGTTGCAAAGAACCATTTCTAAACAAGTCCATTTCCCCTGTATCCTAACAACCTTGCTTTTCCACAACTTCTGGTGGGTGGTGGGTAGAAGAGAGGTTAAGCATTTAAGAACCCTTATTTAAAATAGGTTTTGAAAAATCTAAGACAATTATCTCAGCTGTGGATATGCTCTTGGTTGGGGGGGGCAGAAATGGGGAAAGGGGATTACATCTGAAATGTAAATAAAATATCCAATAAAAAATTTAAAATAAAAAAGAAAGAAAAGAACCCTTATTAAAAATAGGTTTTGAAAAACCTAAGTCAATTATCTCAGCTGTGGATATGGTCCTGAGAGATGAACAGAAAGTCACATCCTATACCTGAGAACCCTGGAAAAGACACTGGAAAGAAGGAGAAGCAGAAATGACAACAGTAGCATGGCTACAGGGAGCGCCCAGAGCAGCTTCACCACCACATCATTAGTAGCTAAACCAAGTGGGTGGGAAGAAATGTAGTGTGACTTATCTTGTGTACCCAGCACTTTACAGGATCCACAGTTGAGTCTCTGATCTTCAGCCCTGGAGACTCATCATCCTGGGGACAGGACAAGGCTCAGGTCTTCCCTGTGTCCTTGTGATCACAGACTCTCAGCATGTGCTTCATAGTGAAGGAGGAAGCAGACCCTGGAGGTGACACAGCCGAGGAGTGACCCCTTCAGAGTTAATAATGGACTGAATCCACCTGGGCACTGCCCTGTTCACACTCAGTTCCCACAGCCTCATCCTGTCACAAAAGATACACACAGCATAGTGACACAGATTCTAGAAGGTTCTCCATCTGCCATTTATTTCTCCAACAAAACTCTAAGTATTCTTAATCCATTAAATTCACAAGCAATCAACCCTCAGGTCAAGACGTTAACAATCAGGTTCACACTCAGATTCTTATTCTCGGTGTGGAAGTGAGGAGCTGCAGCTCAGGGCAGCATGGAGCTGACAGGATGCAGATGTCCCCCAGTGTTTGGCTGGACCAGGAAGGTTGGCTGTGGAAGGGAACACAGGCAGTGCAGGGACAGGGTCCTGGGCTGCAGGGGCAGGCTGGGCTCCACAGTTCTTCATATTGAGCCCATAGAATCACAGCGAACATAAGACACTGTCGTCTAAAGAATACTGAGGACTCTGGACGTCACAGGAGAGACCTGAACACACTGTCTGTCACTCAGTCCACTCCAGGCTGCTGTCTTCATGCTAGAGAACAAGAGACATGAACCATCACTATGAAGACAACATCCCAACAACCCACCACTCACAGGGAATTCTGGGAGTCCCTGAAACCTAATCATGTTCACATTGCCACCCCCAAGAAGGCCCCAGAGTGTTGCCTTTACATTCTGGGAGAGACATATCAGAGCTCTGGGATCTGTCGCTGCCTAGGGTAAAACAAAACATATGTATATGGACATGTAGGTATTCCTATCAAGGCAAAAGTCGGGTCCTCAGATTCCCAGAGCTCCCAACGTCTCCAGCGTCACTCCAATGGCCTCAGGACAAGCCTGTCCCCCACACTAACCTGGAGCTGGAGAATAGTCCTCTCCTTTTCCACCTGTGAGAAGAAAAGCTGTGAGAATTCAAGTCACTTCTTGACACCAGGAATTTTCCAGAATTGGCAGCAGCAATTCCGGGTGTGAATGTTTCCCATTAATGAGTAGAGCACACTTCTAAAGGAGGCTGAGAGAAAACTCAGACCCTGTTTTTTCTTACCTGTATTTCTCCTCCTCTTCATCACAAAAGCCACCATAGCTCCAATGACAGCCACAACTCCAAGGACAACCAGAACAGCAATGATTGCCATGTTTGAGTCAGTGGATGGAGGAGGCTCTAGGAAGGACAGGTACAAGAAATGAAGGTAAGGGTCATGACCCCAGCTCTCAGCCCTGACCAGCTCAGGGTCTACAGAAGGCTCCAGGTTTTGCTGACCCCAACTCTTCCCCCACACCCTCCTTACCCCATCTCAGGGTGAGGGGCTCAGACAGACCCTCATGTTGCACATGGCAAGTGTAATCCTGCTCCTTCCCAAGAGGCACCACCACAGATGCCCACTTCTGGAAGGTTCCATCCCCTGAAGGCCTGGTCCCCACAAGCTCCATGTCCTGGGTCAGGTCTTCCCCATTCAACTGCCAGGTCAGGGTGATGTCAGCAGGGTAGAAGCCCAGGGCCCAGCACCTCAGGGTGACATCACCTTCAGATCTGGGGTGATGGGTCACATGTGCTGTAGGAGGATCTGTGGGGAAGATATAAAGAATTGTACCATTAACAAGACAAACTGAAATCTACACAAGACTCAGTTAAATCAGTCATGACTGGAACTATGTGTCTGTGTGACATTTCAACTGTCACTACACTAGTGACCTGCAGGTAGAGCTGGTCCCCTCAGCACAGAACTACACATTTTCCTGGGGGATTCAGAAGCTAAGAGGGAATTCACACGAGCCAGTGGTCAACATGGCCGATCTTATATGATGTTCTGTAGCATGAGACAGGTAGTCATAGAATGGAAGATGGAATGGAAAATATATAATTTGTATATGCGTTTGAGTTCATATCAAAATTAGAAATTAGGGCCATGTACTCCTTGAAGGTGGCCACCACTGAGAGTCAACCACTGTGGTCATCTTGCTGACCAGCATTAACTGTCAGTCTAAGCAAACAGCCATCAAGAAGTATGTAGCAAAAATGTGGTGAACCTCTGACACTCAGACAGACAAAATGACTCCCAGCCACTGCCTTTGGGGCAACAAGGTACAAGTGTGTTACTCAGGATCCATGGAGTGTGCTGTGGACCCCAGTGCAGCACTCACTGGAACACAGTGTGCTCACAGGGTGTGTGGATCTTCCCTCTCACTCCAGCCCTGGATTGCAGAAGACCCTGTCTCTCAGAAAGTCCAAATCCTGATTCACTAGTGGGAGCACTGTAACTTGTCGGGGCAGAGGAAGAGCAGGAGGCTTCTGGATGTTTAATTCTGACAGGAAACAGTCTAAGCCCCCAGGAATCTCTCCTTTAATGAGAACCTTGATTTAATTTGTCTAGTTATCCAGGTTAGCAGTCTCTCCTGCCACCTGTGGAGACAGATACAAATGATAATACAAGGGCATGGAGAAACAGGATCACTCCAGTGCAAACAAAAACTGACTAGAAGCAAAATAATGCCTTAAAAAAAGAGAAAGAAAAGAAGAAAGAGAGAAAAAGAAAAGAGATAAAAACCGAAAGTCCACAATTTATATTCCTCCACGGTACCCCATAAGTGCTCATGTGACCATTCACCACTTTAGTCATAGATTTGGGGTTTCAACGGAGGAGGGGGATGCAAACCCCATAGACAGGGAGGGATCTGTGAGAATGTATTCTTTGGAAAGTTCTAGAAATTGGGGGAACCAGCCTAGAATAGGGGAGTCCATCAGGTAAAGGAGACTTCTGGTCCCGAGGTTTAAGGGCTGACACAATCAACATGACAGGAGTCAGTGTCCACAGTGGGTGTGCGCAGAGAACCAGGCCTGGGAGAGCCCATGACTCACAGCAGGGAGCCCCTGCTGTTAAGTCAGGAACTTCTCTCCTTCCCTCCTGAGACAGACTGGGAACTGTCCAGGGAGAAGGCTGAGCCCTGGGAGAGTCAGTGCAGTCAGTGTGATGAGGATCAGGAGACCCAGAGACATTCTCTCCCCTCTGAGACAGGGGCATCCCCCCCCATCTGAGGGTTTCTTCTTCCCTAGGACTGAGCCCCAGCCCGAGGGCAGAGGGAGGAGCTGTCCCTGTCCCCTGCACCTGTGCGCAGCAGCGTCTCCTTCCCGAGCTTCAGGTATCTGCGGATCCACTCCAGGCACGTGCCCTCCAGGTAAGCCCTGCATCTCTCTGCAAAACCAGTCTGCTCCCACTTGCGTCGGGTGATCTGCGCCGCCGTGTCCGCCGCCGTCCACGTTTTCTGGTCTTCATTCAGGGCGATGTAATCGCGGCCATCGTAGGCGTACTGCCAGTACCCACGGAGGAGGCTCCCGTCAGACCCCACGTCACAGCCGACCATCCGCTGGAGCGTGTGAGAGCCTGCGGGAACCCCTCGGTCAGCCCCGCCCACCCGCCCAGGCCGCGCCCACTGTCCACGGCCCCGTCCACCCGCAGACTTCTCCAAACTGAAAGGGAAACTGGTCCCTGGTCCGTTCTGTTCCCGAACCTCGAACCTCGGACTTGGGACCTGGGATGTCTGCAGCCCCTGTGTCGGGATGTGGAGGGGTCGTGACCTCCGTCCCGGGGTCACTCACCGTCCTCGCTCTGGTTGTAGTAGCCGAGCAGGTTCCTCAGGCTCCCTTCGTAAATCTGCTCGTTGCTCTTGGCTCCCTGTGTCTGCCGCTCCCAATACTCCGGCCCCTCCTGCTCCATCCACCGCACGCGCGGCTCGTATCTCGGATTCTCCGCGTCGCTGTCGAAGCACTCGAACTGCGTGTCGTCCACGTAGCCGACAGCGATGAACCAGGGCTCCCCGAGGCCGGGCCGGGACACGGCGGTGTGGAAATACCGCAGAGAGTGTGAGCCTGTGGGAGTCGCGCGGTGAGACCCCGACCTCCTCCCGGGACCCCGAAGGGGTTTGCGGGCCGGGAGGGGAGGGGAGCGGGGCTCGGGACGCGGGTGGAGAAGGGGCGGAGGGTTCAGTGGGCGACGTGGGGAAGCGGCTTCCCCGTGTTGCCCCCGCCCCTCCCCGCGGAGCCCGTTTCCCTCCCGACCCCGCACTCACCCGCGCGGGTCTGGGTCGGGGCCAGGGTGGCCGCCAGCAGCAGGAGCAGCGTGCGCTGAGCCATCGCCCACATCTCAGATCCAGGACCTCGGAGTCCCGCGGCTGCTTCGACTTTAAAATCAGTGCCCGCGGCGACGCTGATTGGTTCCCAGAGATCGCATCACCCAATGGGAGTGAGAGTTGCCCTTCCGTCATCAGTGTCCGGGCAGAAGGACTTGACACAGGTTAGAAGCAGAAGTGAAACTGGGGAGATGGGGAATCCCCAACCCTTGGCTTCCCCACCCCTGACATCACCACCTAGAGACTAAGACTTTGCCTGAACCCTGTGCTGCAGACAGAGCGCTGTTTGTCATGATTCTCCGAGTTCTGACCCAGAAGCTGTCTGGACACCAGGAGAGACCCGCAGGTCAGACTCTCTGTGTCCTCTCCTCCACCCTTCCTCTTTCTTCTCTTCAGAAGTCAGAACCTGGACTCTTATAGAAGAAAAGCCGCTTCCAGGAATACAGTGGCAACACAAGCAGTTGGGGATGCAGTGGAGGGATGCTTCTTCTTAAAGCAGAGGCGCTGTCTGCAATCCCCACACGGACTCCATAGAGATCAGGCTCTGTGTTCACCTGCAATGGGAGACTCACACTCTAAAACCTGAGTGCAGGACTCTCATCTGTAAAGAGGAGACTTTGCCTCGTCCCTCGGGATCTATTTTCTCAGCCCTGTGTTTAGACACAGATTCCTTGTGTTACTTCCTGGATGTAGTCTGTAGCTCCAGGTCGGTATTTTTTTTTAAACAAGGATCTTCATTCTGTGTCCTGAGTTTGTCTGTGTGGACCTGGGTCTTTGTCTCAGCAGGTAGACCCCCTTGTCCACTGAAGAGAGACCCCTGTGAAGACCACAGACAGCAGGGCCCTGATCCCTGTCTACACTGCACTTGCCCTGTGTCTGCACTTCCGTGGTACTAATATCACAGAATCCAACCTGCCGTCAGAAACTATGTCCATGTCTCACAATATATCAGTGACCTCAACATCTCACGGTGCTCAGCCAGTATGTCAGTGACATCAGCATATATGGAGCGTGGAAGAGGTTATGGTCATAAATCTCTTCTTGAGTCACAGGATGGGTCACTACCATAAATACCACCTCGGGTGGTAGTATACATGATATTATACATGATGTTGTCTATAGCAACGGATGTAAGCATGCATCAAGGACCTCACCATAGTTTCCTGAGGCAGGTAGAATCTCAATGACAATGAAGGACTTCATCTTATTTGCTGGTGACAACAAGTAGCACTGACATCAACTTTGCTTCCACTGGTAGGTGGGATCACTAAAATAGTAATAATAATGTAGGACCAGGGATAATTAACATTCTGTAGCCTGCGGCAGCATGGATTGGGACTGTACCATAATGTTTGTTACCATGGAGTTATCATTGACACCATAGTTTCATCACAGAAGGTCAGATCATGGATTCAAACCTCTTCTCTCGTTGCAGGATGGACCCTCAACATCAAAATAGTTACAGCTGGCAGGTATCTGTAAGGTTATTTGTATCAGTAACTATTCTGGTGGCAATTAGGATTTTATCCATGGCATGGTCTACAGAGGGGCTACATTCATACATCCCGGACATCACCATAATTTCCTGTGACAAGTAGGACGTCATTAGGAATAATGAACACCTGATGGTTGCTGGTGGGCCCAAGGCAGCCATGATCTTGGATACACTTTGCTTCCAGGAGGTATCAATGACATTGATACAGTTTCAGAGGACAGGTCCATAGACAGAAACCTCTTCTCTAACAGCAGGATGAAACCCTGAATCAACAAGGGTACAGCAGGCAGGACATATTTCACATATACCATGGTCTCAGATGGCAGAAAAATGGCTCACTGACAGCAGTATAGATTCTGGTGGCAGTGGGAATCACTCAGATTAATGCGGTCCCAGGTATCACCAGTGATCACTGACACTGTGCCTGCTAGTGGCATCAAGGTTCATGGACATACAATGGTGTCTGTTGCCACAATGTATCAGTGACCCCAACATATCACAGAAAGGTTAACTCAACATAAACTTAGCACTATTGACTATTCACCCGAGGCTCTGGTAGGCACACTTCACCTGAGGCTCTGGTAGGCACAGGGTTCCTTGACATTAGCAATTTCTTCAGAAGCAACACAGGTTATATGTTTCAATATAGCTCCTGGTAGCATCATTGACGATGGACATCAATATAGTTTCTGGGTGGCACTTTGAATTCTTGATATCAGCGTGGTACTCATTCGCAACAGGGATCGCTGAAATTAAGGTTGCTTGTGGCAGGATTGATCTTGGGCAATACCATGGTATCTGTTTCTAGGTGTAGCATAGACATCAGTAGATTCACAGTGCCACAGAGAACATTAACATGAACATCTCCATGGACAGGATGGATCACTGACTTTACTAGTTCTTCTGATTGCAGTGTGGATCTTAGACATAATACAGTCCACAGCAGGGGCTACGACCTGCATCATGGACGTTTCATAGATTCTTTCACTGAGTAGTATCTTAAAAGAAACAGCGAACACAATCGTGATTACCGATGTCAGTAGACAGCACAGACATCAACACTGCTTCAGGTCACCAAGTCAGGTCACAGATATGAAATTCATCTCTGCTTGAAGCACAGTATACTTAAGTCAACATGACTTAGGCAGCAGTATTGACTTCAAGACAGACTCTTCTAGCAATAAGGATAACAGACATCAGCAAGGACTTCAGAGTCAGCATGGTCTGTGGATTATCGATAGAGTTACAGGTGACAGCATGAATGACTGACTACCTTCACTATATTTCTGTTGGCAGTTGGGATCATTGATATTATCACCCTGGTCCAAAGTGGCAGCACAAATCTCTAATATGATGGTTGCTATTGGCAGCAGGGATTCTAGATATAGTATGGTGTCTGCTGACAAGTGTATCCCCTGACATCAGTGTAGATTCAGAGAGCAGAAGTCATTATAGACATAAATCACCTCTCTGGTGGAATCAGGAGGGATCAGTTACATCAAACGTCTTCTTGCAGCAGCAAGGGTATTATTTATAACAAGGTCTACAAAAAGAAAATACATGCATGTATCAGAGACATCAGCACAGTTTCCAGTGGCAGGTAGGATCTTAGACATCAATCTGATCCCCAATGCCAGCTCAGAACACTCACCTCAATATAACCATACACATCAATATGCACTGTAATATTCAGCCTGTTCTCATGCAGCAACGCAGATCATTGACAGGGTCTTCCTAGGAAATAAAAACTATGAGTACCGTCATGTTTCCTGGGTTCAGCATACAGCACTAATAGCGACAAGGGTTCAGGTTGTAGGTCACATCAGAAGCTTGAAACTAGTGGCAATAGCAGCACACCCTACTAACCTTGTTATGACTTGGGCAGCAGTTCTGACCATGAACTTTTCAGTTGACGCTTCTAGGCATAGTGATCATAAGACATCAGCAAGCTCTTCAGAGACACCACTGACTACGGATCTCAGTGTGGTTACAAATGGTACAATGCATGAGTAAAATCAATATATTTCTCTTAGCAAATAAGACAGCTGATGTCACATTCTGGTCCAACGTGTCAAGAGGGATCACTAAAATCCTGGTTGCCTGTGGCATAGGGGATCTTGGATATGCCGTGGTATCTATTGCCAGGAAGTCTCAGGAACATCATGATAGTTTCAGAGGTCAGAAAGGACCATGAACAGAAATGACAACTATAGTGTCAGGATGGATCATGGACTTCAAAATTGTAACAGCTTAGAGTATACTTCTCATAAAGAACAGGTGACAGAAGCAATCATCACTGACATCAGTAGAGATTCCAGTGAGAGTTACAATCACTCATATTGATGCAGTCCCAAGTGGGAGAAAGGGTCACTGAGAACATTGCTGCATGTAGCCTCAAAGAGTGTAAACATACAATGGGGTCCCTTGTCATGATCAGTGAACTAATGGTCTAGAGCAGGGGTGACATGCATGCATCAGGGACATCAATGGAATTTCTAGTGGCATGTAGGATCTCATATATCAATGTGATCAGAACACATACCTCAAAACGATTTCTAGTGTCAGTATGGACCTTTAAATTTAGCATGTCCTCAAGCATTGGCAGAGATCATAGCCATGACCGGGGTCTCCATCAGTAACAGACACAATGGGATGTGTCGTGATCATTGGTCAAATCATACAGCACTGATGTCAACATAGCAGGTTTCAGGTATGATCATAGGTGTCAAAGGTATCTCCAGTAACAGCACAGCACTTACCTCTTTATGACCTTAGGAGCAATACTGACCATGGACCTTCACAATAGACTCTTCTGGCTACAGGATCACAGACAGCACAGAACTCTTCAAAGACAATACTATCTACAGGATCTCAACATGGTTACCAGTTGCATTGTAGATAAGTGATTTCAATACATTTAACTTGGCAGTTGGGATCTCTGATGTCATTAACTGGTTCAAAGTAGCAGTATGGATCCCTCAGGACCTGGTTGACTATGGCAGCATGGATCTGAGACACACCATCTTGTCTGCTGCCAGGAAGCATCAGGGCCATCAAGATATTCCAGAGGGCAGGGATGACCATGTTCAGAAATCTCAACTCTAGTGGCAGGATGGATCTTTGACATAAAAATTGTTACAGCTGACAACACACTTCTCATAAATAACAAGGTCTCATTGGGCAGAAGAATGGGTGACTGATAACAGTATAGATTCCACTGGCAATTGGAGTCACGCATTTTTATGTTGCTCCATAAGGCAGCAGAGATCACTATAATCACATCTGTTTGGAGGCCTGAAGTATCACGGACATACAATGGTGGATTTTACCACCATATATGTGACCTCTATAAGACATAGAACATGGAACTCAACATGACCTGGAGGAACAGTACGACCTAAAGCTTCACCTTCTGTTCTGCTAGCCTCAGGGATCCTGGACATTAACAATTTCATCAGAAGCATCGTGGACCATGGGTTTAAACAGGACCACTGGAGGCAGCATGAACAATGGATATCATCAGAGTTTCTGCATTTTGAGTTAGTGGCATTAACATAGTCCTCAGTGGTATCAGGGACCACTGACAACAAGGTAGTCAATGACAGCATGTACCTTGGGCAATACAAGGGTGTCTATTGCCACTTATATATCTATCAATGGCATCAACATAGATCAAAGGGGCAGAATAAATTTTGGTCATAAACCTCTTTTCCAGTGGCAAGATTGATCCTTGACAGGACAATTCTGGGGGCAGTAACAACCTTGTACATCACATGGTTGATAGCGGGCACGAAATGCATGTATCGGGGACATCAATGGGATTTCCTGTGGCAGATGGGATCTCAAGCATCAATCTCATCTACCGTGTCAGCTCAGAACACTGACCTCAACATACCCTCCAGCATCAGTGTAAACCTTGAAATTCAACAGGTTCTCAAGCTGTAACAGGGATCATAACCATAACCACGATCTCCATCAGCAATAGGGGCAATGGAGTCCATCATGATCGCTGGTCACAGCATACAGCCCTGACATCAACATATCTTCAGGTTGCAGTTCAGATCACAGGCATCAAACCCATCTTACGGCAGCAAATACCACTTACCTCATTATGGTCTTAAGAGGCAATACTTACCATAGACTTCACAATAGTTTCCTCTGGTTATTGATCAAAGACATCAGGTAGCTTTTCGATGACCACACAGACTATGAACGTCAACATGGTTACCAGTGACAGCATGGATCAGTCATGTCAATCCATGTCCCTGGGTCGTTGGGATCACAGATGTCATCAATCTGATCCAAAGTGGGAGTAGGTATAACTCCTGATCTGTTTGTCTGTGGCATCAGGGATCTGTGATATCACATGGTTTCCATTCCCAGGAAGTACAAGGAACATCAAAATCCTTTCAGAGGGCAGGTATGACCATGTAGAAAATACTCTTTTTCTAGTTGCAGGATGCATCCTTACATTAAACTGCTTGTGAATGGCCATAAGCTTCTTAGAAGCATAGATAACAGACATCAGTAGTGAGTCCATTGTCAGTGAATGAGTGTCACATTAATGTGGTCACAAGAGTCAGCAGGGAACATATTGACATATTGGCTACTGGAAGCCTCAAATATCATGGACATACAGTGGCATCTGATGCCACGGTATATGACTTTCAGCATATCTCAGAACATGTAACTCAACACGACCCAAGACAGCACAATCGACTGAACTTCCTTGTAGATTCTGATGGTCTCAGGAATTAAGATGCACAGTGTCTTCAGGAGCAGCACTGACTATGGATTATAACATGGCTACTAGAGGCAGCATGTATGATTTACATCATCCACGTTTCTGCAGTCCCTTTGCATCAGTGACATTAAAATGGTTCCCAGGGGCAGACGGATCCCTGACAGTAAGGTTGCCATTGGGAACGATAGTCTTGGGTCTGATGGCCATGATGTCTGTTGCCAGATTTTGTGTGTGTGTGTGTGTGTGTGTGTGTGTGTGTGTATCAGACATCAGCATTGACTCAGAGGGAAGAACAAATTATGGCCATGCACCTCTTCTCCAGTGACAGGATAGGTCATCAACATCACTAGCTATTCTGGTGGTAGTAAGAATATTGTACATTTTAGGGATGACAGTGGGTGCTATATGCATGCATCAGGGACATCAACAGAATTCCCTGCAGCAGGTAGGATCTCAGACATCAGTCTGATCTCCAGTGCCACATAAGAACAAATAACCTCAATATGACCTCAAGTATCAGTATGGACACTGGAATTCAGCGTGATCTCTAGAAGCACCAGAGATCATAGACATCAACCAGGGTCTCCATAGATCACCAGGGTCTCCATAGATCACCAGGGTCTCCATAGATCACCAGGGTCTCCATCAGCAATCGGAACCATAGACTCCATCGTGATCTCTGATTACAGCAGACCTCAACATAGCTTCAATTTGCAGATATGCTCACTGGCACCAAACATGTCTCCAGTAGCAGCACACAGCCCTTATTTCCTTATGACCTAAGGCACCAGTACTGACAATGAATTCACGACAGAGTATTCTGGTTGAGTTATCACAGACATCAAGGCCTCTTCAAAGACCCTGACTGTGACTCTCAACATGGCTACCAGAGGCAGCCTGGATGAGTGACATCAATATATTTCCCTTGTCAGCTGCAATCACTGCTATCATCAATTTGTTCCAAAGTGGTAGTAGCATCACTCACTGCCTGGTTGGTTATGGGAGTAGAAATCTGAAATATACCATGGTATCTGTTGCCAGGGATATGAAGATGGTTCCAGAGGGCAGCTATGACCATATAAAGAAACTTGTCTAGTGGCAGTTTGAATCATGATATCAAAATGATAAAAGCTACCAAGATGATTAACATAAATTGGGCAGAAGTGTGGAGACAGTGATGGGAATGTAGTTGCAACAAGCGACAGGGATCACTGTCATGACTGCTGGAGGCCTGAAGTACATATGACAAACGATGGTGTCCATTGCCTCACTATGTGTGACTTCAACATAATATATCTCAGGATAGGTAACTGAACATGACCTGAGGCAGAAGTACCGGTCTAAAAGATGAGCAAAGACTTGGCTAGCCTAAGGGATTCTAGACATTAACAATATCCCAGGGAGCATCATGGTCTTAAATATGGCTACTTAAACATGGCTACTGGAGGCAGCATGGATGATTGACATCATCATAGTTTCTGCAGGCATTTGGTAATAGTGACATTAACGTGCTAACCAAGATCAGCCAGGATCAATGACAACCAGGTTGCCAATGGCAGCATGGACCTTGGGCAATACCATG
>NW_021604628.1:3756906-3825153 GCF_004785775.1 Grammomys surdaster | reverse complement strand
GATGGCCAGTAGGACCTTGTACAGAACCCTCTAGTGGTAGGATGCATCATGACATCAAATGATTAAACCGTCAGGACAAATGTCCTTAATTGGACAGAGCATGGATAATAGACATGAATAAATTTCTATTGGTATTTGGACACACTCATATTGTTGTGCACCAAATGGCAGCAGGGATAAGTGACATCATATCTGCTGGAAGCCTGCAGTCTAATGGACATCAGTGGTATCTTTTTCCACTATATATGTGACGTCGACATAGCATATCTCAGAACCTGCGGCTCAAAATGACCCGAGGAAACAGTATTGACCACCAAAATTCCTATGTGGTCTCTGCTGGACTCAGGGATCCTGGATATTAACAATCTCCTCGGAAGCGTCATCTACTGTGCTTTTTAACGGGCTTCTGGAGGAAGCATGGATGATTGACGTCACCATCATTTCTTCAGTCACTTTGGATTACTGTTTCTAATATGGATCCCAGTAGCAGCTGAGATCCCTGACAACAAGATTGTCAATGGCAGCATGGATCTTGGGCAATAGTACGGGTCTGTTGCCAGGTTTACAACACTGTAAGGATAGACTCAGAGGGCAGAAGCTTTTATGGTCATAGACCTCTTCTGTAGTGGCAGCACATATTTTGACATCTCTATCTCTTTTGGAGGTGTAAGGATCTTATATGTTACATGGTTGACTGTGGGCACTACATGCAAAAATCAAGGACATCAACAGAATTTCCTGTGGAAGGTTTGATCTCAGACATCAATTGGATTTCAAGTGATACCTCAGAACACTTACCTCAGTAGAAGCTTGGGCATCAGTATGGGCTGTCAAATTCCCCAGACTCTCAAGCAGCAACACAGATCACAGCCGTACATAGGCTCTCCATCAGCAGGAGGAATCATAGACACCATCATGATTGCTATTCATATCATACAACTCTGACGTCTACATAGCTTCAGGTTTCAGGTAGTATCATAGACATCAAAATACATTGCATGTTCAACAACCCAGACTACATGCATGCATCAGGAAACATCAACAGAATTTCCTGTGATGGGTATTATCTCAGACATCAATCTGATCTCCAGGGCCAGCTAAGGGCATTTACCTCAGTATGAATTCAGTCCTCAGTAAGGACCTTAGAATTCATCCGATTCTCAAACACAGATCATAGCTATCACCAGGGTCTCCATCACCGATAGAAATGATGGACTCCATCATGACTGCTGATCACGGAATGCATCACTGACATCAGCATAGCTTCTTGTTACAGGTAAGACCACAGGCATCAAAATACATTGCATGATTGACATCAGGGGCTACATGCATGCATCAGGAACATCAACTGAATTTCCTGTGAAGGGTAAGATCTCAACTATCAATCTGCTCTCCAGAGCCAGCTCAGAATACTTACCTCAAAATGACCTTGGGTATCCGTATGAACCTTGGACTTCAGCAGGTTCTCCTGAAGCAATATGGATCATAGCCATCACCAGGGTCTCCATCAGCAACATTAACAATGGACTCCATCTTGTTGCTGGTCACCGCATGCAGCACTGACCTCAACATAGCTTTCTGGTTGCAGATGGGATCACTGGGCATCAAATGGTGTCTTCAGTAGCATTGCACAGCACTTACCTCATTATGCCTGTAGGTGGCGATACTGATAATGATCGTCACGAGAGACTCTTCTGGCCTTGGGATCTCAGACATCAGGGAACTCTTCCAAGACAAAACTGACTATGGATCTCAATACGGTTACCAGGGGCATCATTTATAAGTAATGTCAATATGTTTTCCTTGAGTCTTGTTATTTCTGATGTTATCAACTGATCCAAAGTGGCAGGAGGAATCACTCATGGCCTCGGTGCCTGTGGCAGCAGGGATCTGGGATATATTATGGTGTCTGTTGCCAGGAATGTCAGGGACATCAATATAGTTTCACATAGCAAGTATGAATATGGACAGAAGTCACTTGTATAGTAACAGGATGCCACATGACATCAAAATGGTCACATCTGGCCAAAATTGTTACACTTCTCATGAATTGGGCAGAATCATGGATAACTGACATCGGTAATGATTTTCCTGGCAGTTGGAGACACTCCTATGAATGTGGTTCCATAAGGCTGCAGGGTTATGAGTGTCATGGGCGTACACTCTTGCCTGTTGCCAGTATATATGTGACCTCAACAAAACATATCTCTGGATGTGGAACTCAACATGACCTGAGGTAGCGGTATGGACTGTGGACGTCACTGTAGATTCTGCTGGCTTCAGGGATTCTTGACGTTAGCAATATTTTCAGAAGCAACAAGGACTGTGGGTTCAATGTGGCCACTGATGGCACATTGTTTCATAGTTTCTGTGGAGACACTTTGGAGAGTCAGGTTCTAAGGAGGGAGAGAAATGAATATAGAAGAAGGAGGGAAGAGGGTAAGATAAACTAAAGATATCTACAAAAGTCATAAGAAATCACAGTACTAAGTAGCTACATAAATACCTGTACTCCATAGAAGTTGTAAGTAAATGAACATACAGTTTTATTTTCTCCCTTCTATTCCTTCTCTATGTCTGCAGCAGTAACTATCCCCTTCATACTTTATGTGTTCTTCCTCTTTATGAGTTCATTAAGCTCATGGTATTAGTTGCTTTACAGTTGCTATGACAAAATCCCTTGATCAAGGCACCGTACAGAGGGAACAGTTTTTTGGCCATACGCTTTCAGATGGAAAAGGCTCGGTGATGGTCAGGTTGTATGGCAACAAGTGTCAGGAACAGGAGAATGAGAAGAAATCTGTGAGCTCTCTTCTTTCACAAGCACCAAGAAAGGCCCTAAATGGGAAGTCCAGAAAGGCTGTGTATTCTCAAAACCTGCCTCCAGTAATATGTCCTCTGGTGTTACCCTAAACTCCTGCACCTTCCCCAAAACCTGCACCAACGGAGGAAAAAGTGCTCAAAGTCATGAGCCCATAGGAGACATTTCTCATTCAACCCTTCATATTCAGTTTCTGCTGTCATTGGGCGCATGGTCCATATCTCTAAGATATATAACTTTCCGTCTCCCAGTCGTGACCAAAAGGAAGTGGTTAGAGTTCCTTAGCCAGCAGTGGGATTTTCTAAAGATCTCACCCCTCTATGCTAAGATTTGTCTGGCTTGGTCTTGTACTGGTCTTGTACATATAGTTATAGTCACTGTCATTTCACATGTAGAAATGCCTTATTGTGTCAGGAAAACAGACTTTCTCTATAGTCATTCACTACCTGTGGTTCTTACAGTCTTTCAACTATCTCCTCCATGGTGACCTCTGAACCTGGAGAGAAGGGGCTACTGTTGTGATTTAAGTAAGAAATGCTTCCCATAATCTTTAGAATTTGAACACGTGGTCCCACATGGTTAGTGTTGTTTTCAGGGCTGGGAGAGGAGTTAAGAAGAAGTATATCATCCCAGGCAGAAACTTGGGGCAATTCTCATCTCACTACCACCATTTCATTCTCTCTGTTTCTTGCTTTCAGTTCAAGATGTGACACTTAGTATCCTGATCTAACCTGTGCAAGCAAATGGACCTGAGAAGCAACGTGGTTTATCCATTCTAATATCCAACGAAAGAGCAAACCAAAATTAATTGATGGAGACACAAAAAGTCAATTCATATTCATCAAAGAAAAGATTCACCAAGGTGATCTTTCGATTCTCAGCATCTATGCCCCAAATGCAAGGGCACTGACATGTGTAAAGGAAATGGATAGTACTAAAGCTTCAATTATATAGAGATTTTTACCAGACTGTTAAAGCAGTTATAATGCCAATATTACTGAAATCAATTCACAAAAGAGAAACAGGGTATTTCCAAATGCATTTTATGAAGCCACAGTTACCTTGACACCTAAGCCACAAAAAGATTCAACAAAGAAAGAGTATTACAGACCAATTTCTCTCATGAACATAAATGCAAAAATAATCATAGTAAAAGACTCCCAAACCAAAAAAAAAAAAATCAACATCAAGCATCATGATCAAAATATGTCTCCTCTCAAAGATACAGAGGTGTTTCAACATACAAAAATCAGAAATGTAATCCATCATATAAAGAAACTGGAAAAAAAACCACGATTATCTCATTGGATTCTGAAAAAGCCTTTCAAAAAGATACAAAACCCTTCATGATAAAATCTGGAAAACATTAGGGATACAGGGCCTTACATAAACATAATAAAGACAATTTACAGAAAGCCAGTAGCCAAAATCAAATTAAATGGAAAGAATTTCAAAGCAATTTCACTACAATAAGGAGCAAGAAAAGCCTGTTCAGTCTCTCATACTCATTATCTGAAAGAGATCAAAGGGATATAAATTGTAAAAAACAGGCTGAGAAAGAAATCAGAGAAACAATACCCCTCACAATAGGCTCATATAATACAAAATATGTTGGTCAAAGTGTAAGCCAAAAAATGAAGGTCTTGTATGACAAAAACTTCACGTCTTTGAAGAAAGAAATTGAAGGCATTATCACAAGTTAGAAAGATCTCTTATGTTCATGGATTGGTCAGATTAATGTAGTAAAATATTGTCATCCTACAAAATGCAATCTACAGATTCGAAACAATTGGTAGCAAATTTTAAGACAAATCTTCACAGATCTTAGAATGGCACTACTCAGCTTTATATGAAAAACAAAACAACAAAAATCAAAGCAAAACAACACAGGATAGCTAAAACTATCCTGTACAGTGAAAGAACATCTGGAATATGTTTTCCTGATTTCGAGCTCTACTAAAGAGCTATAGGAATAAAAGTGGCATGGTATTGGTATAAAAACAGATCAGTAGATCATTGGGATTGAGTTAAAGGCTAGACATAAATCCATACACATATGGAATCTGATGCATAATACATAAGCCAGAAATGCACATTGGATAAAAGACAGCATCTTCAACAAAGGGTCCTGGTCTAACTGGATGTCAGCATATAGAAGAATGCAAATTGAATCCATACCTGCCACACTGGACAAAACTCTAGTCCAAGTAGATTAAATTTATCAACATAAAGCAAATACACTTAACCTAATCAAAGAAAAACCGAGGATTAATCTTGGACTCAGTGGTACAGGGGACAACTTCCTGAACATAACACTGATAGCACAGGCATTAAGGACAACATTCAATACATGGGACCTTGTGAAACAGAGAACACCACCAAAATGACAAAAACAGTATCCAACAGAATGGGAAAAGAATTTCATCAACCCCAAATCTGACTGATGGCTAATGTCCAATATATATAAAGAACTCAAGAAACCAGACATCAACAAACCTAGTAACGCCATTAAAAATGGGTTACATTATCTAAATACAGAATTCTCAAGATGATCTAAAATTGCCAAGAAATGCTTTTAAAAATGCTCAACATCTCTAGCCATCAGGAGAATGCAATTTAGAACGCTTTTGTGATTCCATCTTATACCTATCAGAATACCTAAGTTTAAGCCCCAAGGGACATTACATGGTGGCAAGAATTTGAAACAAGGGGAACACTTCTCCATTGCTAGTGGAAGAGCAAACTAGTACAGTGACCATGGAAATCAACATGATGGTCCCTCAGAATATTGGAAATTGTTCTACTTCAAGGCACAGCTACAGCACTCTTGAGCATATATCCAAAAGACTCTCCATATTACCACAAGGACACTTGATCAACCATCTTCATTGCAGCTTTATCCACAATGGCCAGAAACTGTAAACAACCTAGATGTTTCTCAACTGAAGAGTGGATAAAGAAAAAGTGGCACATTTGCACAACGGAATACTACTCAGTGGTTAAAAACAACGACATCCTTACATTTGCAGACAAATGGATGGAACTAGAGAACACTAGACTGAGACAGAAAAAGGCAGACAGGTAACCAGAAAGACAAACATCATATGTACTCATTTATATTTGAAAATTAGCTGTTAAGTAAAGGAAAATCATGCTATAATCCTCAGACCCAGGGAGCCTAAACAAAACAAGGAGGGCTCAGGGAGAGGGAGGGGAACTTATGGATCTCTTTGGGAAGAGGAAATAGAATAGATTTTGTAGAAGGATTTGAGTCAAGTGGGGATGAATACAGGAGGAATAAGTCATTTTGGTGGTAAAGATCTAGCAACAGAATACTGGGAGAGATGGCTTTTAAAGATACAAGAAAAAAAAACCACCATTGAAGTCATTTGACAGTAATGGAAAATGGAATGCCATTAAGGTATTAAGAAAAACAAAGAACACTTAATACTACTCTTACACTCATAAGCACTGATAGGAAAACCATTGAAACAAATGTTTATCTAAATTTAATTTTTAATCAAGACATGTATCTTAAAGCACCTGATTCCACAAATAATAAAAGTTTATCTTAATAAAAAAAAAGCCAATATAACATATATTACTATAATCAACATGTACATTAACAAAAAGCAAAGAACTTCATTGGTAAATTTCTAGAAAAAATCTGAGAGAATACAGTAGCTTTCAGTGAGAAGACATCAAAATGCTACTAATTTTAATTCAATAAAAGAGGAATCTAAGCTTTTGGATATAGTAACTTAATTTACAGGTAATCTTTTCTCGTCAGTTTATAAGTTCCATTTAAGTATTGCCACTCCACAGTCAAAAACACTGACTCAGAATTGTTCCTGTCTAAAAGAACTGCAAGGACAAAAATAGAGAAGAGACTTGAGGGAAAGGATGCCCAGTGACCGTCCCAACTTGGGATCCATCTCAAGGGGAAGCTCCAAGACCTGACCCTATTACTGAGGCTATGGTGTGCTCGCAGACAGAATTTTAACATGGCTGCCCTTCGAGAGGCCCAACAAGCAGCTGACTGAAACAGATGCAGATACTTATACCCAACCAATGGACTGAAGTCTGGGACCCCTGCGGTTGAATTAGGGAAAGGCTGGAAGAAATTGTGGAGGAGGCTGACCCCATAGGAAGACCAGCGGTCTCAACTAACCCGGACCCCTGAGATCTCTCAGACACTGAGCCACCAACCAGGCAACATACAAGAGCTGTTCCAAGACCCCCAACACAGCCAAGAATTTGAAAGAAAGCAATGGAAATGGACATGTAACAAACATAACACAATACCATTCTAGACTATTGCCTTCAGTTGGTTGACATTTTCTTATCTGGGGCTTTGCATATTGATAGATGTAAATGATTTCTTTACCTAATTTGAAATATGTATATAGCCGGGAGGTGGTGGTGCACGCCTTTAGTCCCAGCATTTAGGAGGCAGAGGCAGGCAGATTTCTGAGTTCGAGGCCAGCCTGGTCTACAGAGTGAGTTCCAGGACAGCCAGAACTACACAGAGAAACCCTGTCTCGAAAAACCAAAAAAAAAAAAATTATATAAAAGCTGGCTTTTAAGCAACCACTTAATATTTCTATGTGTCATAAATATACATTCTAACATAACTTCTACCAACATTTTTCTTCATGATCATAAGGACAAGAGTGATAGGAACCAAATTTGAGATATTAGCATAGTCTTTCCTTTTAAGATTACCTTATAATTGACTATAAAATATCCTACATAGTTCTGCACAACCTGTATAAAACATTTTACCATCCATGATTGATATAAATTTTTAAATGACAATTATGAAGAAACAACAAAAATGATTATTTTCGTTGGGGGGTCACCACCACATAAGGAACTGTATTAAAGGATTGTAGCATTGGGAAGGTTGAGATCACCTGCTATAATGGTACAAATAACCTACCAGATGCAAGGCAATACCAGATGAGTTTATAAAAGTCCTCTGAAAATAGTACACGCCTTGAAACAATGGTCACTATAAGATTACATATCTCCGCCGGGCGGTGGTGGCGCACGCCTTTAATCCCAGCACTTGGGAGGCAGAGGCAGGTGGATTTCTGAGTTCGAGGCCAGCCTGGTCTGCAGAGTGAGTTCCAGGACAGCCAGGGCTACACAGAGAAACCCTGTCTCAAAAAAAAACCAAAAAAAAAAAAAAAAGATTACATATCTCCTAATAAATAGACTTCTTTTACCTAGTAGAAGTTAGACTCCACACACTAACATTTTCAGTGACCCCTATACTATTTTTAGACACCTCTTTTCCCATAACAAGGATATGTAGGCCAAAGTAGAAAGTGTGAAACATATTAAACAACAGGCTTATCTAAGATGGGACCTGCCCCAAGGTCACCACTCCTTTAATTCCATTTAATTTTCTTTTTCTTTTCGAGACAGGGTTTCTCTGTGTAGTCCTGGCTGTCCTGGAACTCACTCTGTAGACCAGGCTGGCCTCGAACTCAGAAATCCGCCTGCCTCTGCCTCCCAAGTGCTGGGATTAAAGGCGTGCGCCACCACCGCCCGGCTCCATTTAATAGTCTTAAACACAGGACTTTAGCCCCATTCCACTTTCTGGTGCCCCATTTATCTTTGAATCATACAGTTTGGATTATTCTTTCTTAGTTTGCTACACTTGTTCAAAATGCTCCCCATAAGAGGGAACCACAGGACAAAGTCTAAACTAGAATGCTTTGAGGCCTCCTTTGTTAAAGCTTCTAATCTAAATTTCTTTACCTTAATGTCAGGCAGACTCTTTGGACAAGAGAAAAAGCAGCCACATGCTTCACCAAAATCCCTAAAGAATGTTTTCTAAATTATATACAATTCTTCTCCTCTGAAGTGACTTGAGCCAGGCTCCCACCATTGACGTCACTACAGCACCACTGTCCTCCATGCTTCTAATGCTATGGACCATGAAGCGCCATTTAAAGCATCCCACTGCTTTCCAAATTCCCAAAATCAACAGTCCTTCAGACAAAACCAGGGTCAGACCTATCCCAGCAATACCAGAGTCCCTGGTAATAACTTTTGTCTTATGTATGGTTTCATTGCAGTGCAGAGACTCCACGACTAAGACAACTCTTCTATAGGAAGACATAACCAGGGCTGGCTTATGGTTTTAGAGCTTCCTTCTATTACCATTATGTCAGGAAGTGTGGCAGCATGCAGGAAGACAAGGTGCCAGGTGCGTCAAGGGTCCTACATCTTGACCCAAAGGCAGGCAGGAGACTCTTCTTCCGCAGCCAGCCAGGAGGATGGTCTGGATCATACTGCCCAGACTTGAGAAGTTCCTGAAAACTTAAAGCCACACCTCCATTGTGACACGTGCTGTGACACACTTCCTGTAGCAAAGCTACACCTTCCCAAATATGGCCACATGTCCAATTATTGCAGTTTTCCCATGGGCTAAGCCTACTGAACCAATCACATCTCAGTCCCTGGCACTCATAGGCTTGTTCAAACACATAGGGCTATAACTAGCCCTAGCATCACATTATACACAATTCCATGAATTTCAACTCCAAAAGTCCTGATCGTCTTAACACAGCCTCAACAATGTCGAAAAGTCCAAAGTCTCTTCTGAGAATCATGCAATCTCTTAAGTGTAACCCCCTAGAAAATCAAAGTTAAACGGTGCAGGACATACTTCCGCCATCACAGGATATACGTTAACATTATAAAATACCATAGTGCGGAATTACTTGAACCAAAGAAGACCTAAAACCCGCTGGGCAAACTCCAAACTCTGCCACTCCATGTCTGAGAGCCAACTCCATTCAGCTTTAGAACACACTCCTTTCTCTTGGCGGGTTTCCACTCCAGGTTAGCAGGTTTACTCGGCGGGTATCCCGTGGGCTTCATACATGGTCTTCTTGGCAATTCCAAAGGGCTTAGGTCACTCCAACTCTGCTGCTCTCAGTAACACTCTAGGCTCTGGCTGACTCCACTCCACTGCTGCTGCTGCTGTTCTTGGTGCTCATCCCATGGTCCTGACATCTCCAATACACTGGGTTCTACTGCTTCAACTAGGTGGCACTTTCACCATTGCCTCTCATAGGCTGTCTTCAAGGTGCCCATCCTCAACTTCACTGTATAACTCCTTCAGTCCAGGGACTTCAACAGCCACTGAGGCTACACCTTCTCCGGTGGCCTTCCCTAGCCTCTCACAGGGCCAGGCCTCAACTGTTCTTCATGATCCCTTCATTCCTTCAAAACCAGTACCACCTGGGAGATTCTTACCCATGACCTGGCTGCCAGCAGGAGGTCTATCTAGGCAACACTGTAGGAGGAGCTTAGGTGGGAGGAGTAAAGAGAGGAAAAGGAAGAGGAGGAGCTAGAGGGAGACAGAGAGAGGTAGGAGGATGAAGAGCCAAGCAGGTATGGAGAGCAGTCCTGGGTAACAACTTATATTTAGGTTAGCTAACTGGGAAACACCTCTAATTGTATGGGCATATTGTTATTCAGCATTACCAAATATATAAAGCCTCTGATTAATCTTTAAGCATTAGAGTCTCATTCATACCGGGTACCACGTGGATATCGAGATGGTCTGGGTACAGCCCAGCCTTGAAGAGACAGCGTGGGAGATTGGCAAAGCCATCTCCCACGCTGATGTCTCGTGGGTGGCAGGGCTGGTGCTTCTGGCTGGCTGTTTCTAGCTACAGCACGCGCGTGGCTTCCAGCCAAGGAACATGGCCGTGAGCTAGGCAGAGCCGCCACAGCTTAGTCGGCTTGACCAGCGGCTGTTTTAAATAATTACTTCAACAGAACACAACTTCTTTGTGCTCTCATAAAACACTTCCAAAAAGATTTCACCTCGGTGATGCTAGCCTCAATCACTGGCAATTTCTTAGCTCCAGCTAACTAGAATTGAGTTGTCCCAGTAACCTGTTCTATTCTTGACTCTAAAGCCATAGCAACATGCCCAAAGCTGCCGAGTTCTATCAGTTGCTGGGGCTGGAACATGGCCCCCTCAATGACATTTATACCAGCTTCCTGTTCTCAGTGGTTTCTTCACTACCTGAGTTTGGCTGTCATGAAAGTTGCTCTGTAGGCTCACCTTGAACTCAGAGATCTCCTTGCCGCTCACGCTTGAGTTGTGTATCACCATGCCTGGACCTAAACTTTTCTTTACCTGGAGCTTTCTCTGTACCAGGTTGGCCTGGAACTCAGAAATTACCTTGCCTCTGTCTCCTGGGATTAAAGCGGTATCCCACCATGCCTGAACCTAAGCTTTTCACAGCCAGTGTTCTCAAGATCTGGATCACTGGCGTTCCCTCCATTTCTGGATTGTGGTTCATTAAGATATAGTCAAGTCGACCACTGACAGTACCATTTAAAGCATCCCCCAGCTTTCCAAATTCCCAAAATCAACAGTCCTTCAGACAAAACCAGGGTCAGACCTATCCCAGCGTAGTGATCACAGTCCATCTCTTGGCCATTTGATCCCGAGTCCTATCTCCTTACGTCTAAATGAAACCAATAACCGTATCATAATAATGCCTAAATAGTATAACCGTTTCTTGTGCAACTGTAAGGATGAACTGTAAGGTTGAGTAGGGTGGAAGAGACAAAGAAGGAGAGCTATGACACGGCATACCATCATGCTCTCATGATCTAAAGGAAGGAAGGAAGGAAGGGAGGGAGGGAGGGAGGGAGGGAGGGAGGAAGGAAGGAAGGAAGGAAGGAAGGAAGGAAGGAAGGAAGGAAGGTAACCCAATACTCTCTTTGCCCATGACCCATACAGGCCTGGCAGGCCTCATCTTCCCAGCTAAATCAGGTTCCAAGCCTCCATGTGAGTTTGTGGGGATATGCCAAATTCAGGCTACAACAGTCTACAGACAATGGCTTCCTCCTAGGGCGGAAGTGCCTTAGCTGATGAAGCTGACAGACACCCAAGAAGCTGCATGACAGATACTGCTAGTGGGAGCTGAAGCAGACACCAGAAGAGGGGACACAGGCTGACCTTGAGGTTTCCTGAGTCTAGAAGAGGACAGATGTTAGGCAGGAGAGAAACCTTGACCCAGGACTGGTGAAGGGACGGGACCAGAGATATAGTCCAAGGAGGTAATAGAGCAGAGATGGGATAGGACATGAAGCCTAGGCCTGTGGGTAGCAAGAACAGCAAGGCCCAACAAAGATGTAGGACACAGAAAGGACAAACCATGCCCCACCTTCTGCCCAGGCCTCAGAAAGGGAAGGAGACAACCTACACACACAAACATACTTGCACATACATGTTCACATGCGTGCATTGCTACCCCTGGCTCATGTGAACACTGTTGAGACCTCCTGTGCCTGTACTGTTGTTTCTACACATTTTCCTTCACATGAACCCTTCCCTCCCTTCCTCCCTCCCTCCCTCCCTCCCTCCCTCCCTCCCTCCCTGCCTCCCTCCCTCCTTCCCAGGAGGTTACAGCCATCAATACTGCCTTTTTGTACCAAGAATCCAAAAGAGCAAAGAGGAGACCCTCCTCATCATCACATGTTCACACTGGGCATCAGAGCTCCAACCAATGACAGTGTCAGGCTTTTTGCCCCAGATCGCCGGTCCCAAGGTGGTGATTGACGTGTCTATAAAAAGATAAAGAGAAAAAGAATATGTTCTATAGGTGTGTGGTGAGGTATGCTGTAATCTTTTGAACATGACAAAGAAAATCCTAAAGGGTATGTTAAAGGAGAGATGGCTCGGTGGCTAAGAGCACTCGCTGCTCTTTCAGAAGACCCCCGATTCGGTTCTCAGCACACACACAGTGACTCACAACCATTCATAACTCCAATTCCATACACACAGTCTGGGAAGGTCACAGGACTATTCAAAATCATAGAACACATGCCACACACACACATACAAGCAAAACACTCATACACATAAAATAAAAGAAATACATTTAAAAGAAAAAATGAATTTATGTTGAAGAGTAATGGTGGCCAAGAAACTTTTGAAAAGATCAAGCTCTTGGTGAGTTCAGGATGTGTCTCTGAAGACCCTCAGCCTCCTTCCTGCTTGTGGGCTGTGGTGGGAAGTCCCCATGCACCTCCTGGTCCAAAAAGGACCTGTCTTTTCCAGCTGAGCTGCTCCCAACCTCCCTGCTACCACACCCACACCTAAGGATGATGCTTAGGTCCATGGATCAGCCCAAATTCTGTTAAGGGTGGGCCTTGAGATCTGGGCAGGCCTGTGTTTATGACCCCTTATATCGATGGGTAAAGTTGAATAAACCCCCTCCTCAGTGGCTCCCATGGAAACCTGGGTCTCATTAGCTCCTGCCTCCCCCCGTGCACAGTGGTACAGACATTCCACTGTGCCCATGTCTGCCAGGCTGACACATATATAGGAGGGGACCATCTGTCCTGGACTGAAGGGGCCCTAGGTACCCTATTATGGTTCACCATCCCAATAAGGGTCTATCTCAGCCATCACTGTTTTGCTACTGGTCACCAAAACCAGAGAAGCCCAGGTACCACCAAGGAGATCCCAGGGGCAGCACCTATCTACCCTTAGGGCTCCCTAGCAAGTACCCAAGTCCTTCCAAACCAATGGGGGACTCTCTGAAGGAACATCCTGCCACCCTTGTGCTCTGATCCTCTTAGCTCGGAACTTGGTGAAGGCACATACCTGTCACCAGAGCCGTTGGCATCAGAGCTAAAGCCCCGACGGCCTCAACAACTCAAATTCTAGCATTTGTCTTCAACAGACCTATTAGACAGTGAGGATGAATGTGGAAAAGACTCCGTCTGGCCACACTGGGTGGAGGAACAAAGAGACCGTGACTCCATAGGGCTCCTCAGGTTTAAATAGAAAGCAAGGGGTTTGTGTAACTAAGCAATCCTGTCCAAGGTGAGGTCCCGTCCATCAGCGGTCCATCACTTCTGGGCTCCAGTCTCTCCTGCAAGGTGATCTGACAAGTCAGAATGGTGGGAAATCTCTTTCTGGGAGACAAGCTCCCCCTAGCTGACATGTTGAGAGCTAGCCTTTTTTCTTTCTTCTGGCACGAGATGCCTGGGGAAATCCCAGTTCCTTGGGATCAACTGCCTCAGTGTCTGATGGCCAATGGGAGGGACATATGGTCTCTGTAGCATCTCCTCACTCCTGTCAGGATGGTTACACACTTGCCTTCGCTTCTGTGTCTCAGGCTGAGAGGGATTCGGATCACCTCTGTGAAGGAACAGCATGGCCAGCCCGCTCCTCTTCCATCTAGAGCCTAGCTTGGATTTTTTTTTCAGGGTAACTAGAGCCCTCTGTTTCCAAACCCTGGGATCCTTCTAGAACTAACTTGTAACTTGTGATCCTCCTGCCTCTGCCTCCAGAGAGGTGAGAATGGCAGGCCTGTGCAGGTTCTGTTTCTTTGGAGAAACACCAGACACAAACAGGCCAAAGTCCCTGAGCAGGAGTCAGGACAGCTCAAATCTGGGCCCGACAACCAACCACCTGCGGCCTTTAAGCCTGCCTAGATGGCAAGGCAGGCCCAGGGCTGTTATTTGCTCTGTCCTACCCCCCAGGAGCACCTTCCCTCTTGGACTCAGATGATGCCCACATAACCTCTGAAGCATGAGTCATGATACAGAGTCCAGTCAACCGGGGAGCTGGCACCGAGGAGGGGAGGCAGCCAGCACTCCTCACCAACACTAAGTAGGCATGAAATAGACGCCTGTCATTTGTCTTCCACAAAAAGGTGTCTCCCTCACCCCGGTTGCTCTGCTGAATGGAAACAAACAGAACCAAAGCTTGTCAATCAAGGTTTTCGGATGCTGAATGCAAGCCGGGGGGTGGGGGTGGGGACAGAGACCAGCCAAGAGTTCACAGGATACTCACCAGTGAATGCTGCTCTGCTTTGCCTCGGATGAGACCTGGTGCAGCCCAGGCCTGCTCGCCGAACCACAAGCCCACCTAGCACTTCCTCAGGCCAGTTCCAACTGGACTGGGCCAGGTGTCCTCAGGAATCCATGGTGATGGTGTGTGACAATAAACAGGTTTTAAAAGTATCCCTGGAAGGGCTGGAGAGACGGCTCAGTAGTTAAGAGCACTGACTGCTCTTCCAAAGATCCTGAGTTCAATTCCCAGGAACCACATAGTGGCTCACATTCATCTGTAATGGACTCTGATGCCTTCTTCTGGTGTGTCTGAAGATAGCTACAGTGCTGTCATAAATAAAATAAATCTTTAAAAAAAAAGAACTTAGTTTTGTTTTTTTTTTTTTAAAAAAAAAAGTGTCACTGGACAAATCTGTTCTTAGTATGGCTACCCTCTGGAAGCCATAACCATATCAGCAGGAGTCTTTGCTTCTGTCTTCTAAGCTTTGTTTCCTACAAAACTGGCCAAAGTCATCCAGCCATGTGTGGACACACCCATGTCACCTGTTCCCCAAACTAAGCATGGTCTATGCAGTCCCTCTGTGATGTTTTGTTTACTCTGAGGTCATTGTTCCTCATGTTGAGATTGCTAGGGTTTGCCCTTTGACCTCTCTGTTAGGAACATGGACCTTGGTCTACTGCCCAGGATAACTGCCACCACCCCCCCCCCGTACATGTACACCTTTCCTCAGGCACCTAGCACGTTCACACAAATGCCTATCCTCCCGTAGGTACAACAGTGCAAACGCATGTGCCCACGTACGAGTACACACACCTCCAGCCCATCCTAGCCGTGGACTCTGTCATGAACAGTGGGCTCTGAGACCCCTCCCACACGTCTGGCTCAAGTATGAAGCACAGTGCTCTCTCGTGGTTGAGTTCTGCTGGTCCTCTTCCTACACTGAGTGTCTCCAGAACCTTCTGCAAGAGCAGATGCTACACGGTTTGGATGCTGTCTAACAAGTCTGCTGTTCAGTGGGACCCATCCAGGTCATGTGCCTTTGTCACCTGCTCAACCTGGGCAAGTCTGCCTGCCTAGCCCACTACCTTGACAGGCCCAGGCTCCCTTCAGGTGTGCTGCCCTTCCTTGATTTCCTTAAGCAACTCCAGACCCTAGCTCCTCGATGAACAGACTATTGTCTGCTCTCTGTGATCCTTTTGCCTGCAGTCACTCCCAAGAGGCTATGGGAAAGTTGGTAGAGGAAGGTATCCTGTGGTGGGGGGGGGGGGGGGGGGGCGTGGGCAGAGGGGAGCATATTCACAGGATTGCTGGGCCACGCACGGTGCAGGTTGATGACAAACTACAGAACCCACCTCCCACAAGATCCATTTCAGAGCCTTTGGGTCTCCCAATCAAAGCTTACAGCTCTCGGGATGAGCAGCAGTGGAGCTCACAGACGCCATGGGGAGAGAGGCAGCCCGAGGAAGGAGAATGGGAAGACTAGCGAAAGGTCTGGAGGGTGGACAGGAAGCCACAGATGCAGAAAGGGAAGAACTGGTCCTCTTGGCTGAGAATGGCTTTCAAGAGCTGAGTCTGGTTCCTTCTGCCTCGTGTCAAAGATGGACAGACAGCAAGCTGGTGATGGGCAAACACCCATGTCATGTCTGCAATGCCATGAGGGCGGGGTGGGGATTAGGTAGAGCACTGTGTTGTCACAAAGTCAGTGGCCAAAACCAGCTCAGCCTCTTCAGCTCTGTCCCTCAGGGCTGAAGGCCCTCACGGGCTCCTGGCTGACAGAGATGAGGAAGGAGCCAGTCTCCACATACTTCTGGTTCCTAGAACCACTGGCAGCCTCTGCCTTATGATCTCACTCTTCGTTCCAAGCCCAGCTGCTGGGGCTGTATCTCTTTACCTCCAGAGCCTCTGAGTTTCTCTTCCCAACCTGTTCCACGTAACAACAGCCACCATACCACAGTTAACCATGGCAACCTCAAGTCCTTATGTTGACAGTGGCCACGGGACCAGAGTCGGTAAGGACCGCAGGATCTCGGTCGGCAACGAGCACAGGACCGTAGTCGCTCCGGGCTGCAGGACCACCGTCGGCCCTGAGCACAAGAACATAGTCACTAATGGCCACAGGACCTCGCTCGGCCCTGACCACAAGACCATAGTCACTAACGACCTCAGGACCTCACTCGGCGCTGACCACAAGACCATAGTCACTAATGGCCACAGGACCTCGCTCGGCCCTGACCACAAGACCATAGTCACCAACGACCTCAGGACCTCACTCGGCGCTGACCACAAGACCATAGTCACCAACGACCTCAGGACCTCCGTCGGCAATGGTTACAGGACTGTAGTCGACGAAGACCAGAGCGTCTCTGTTAGCAATGACTACTGTCACCAATGACCACAGGACCACAGTCTGCAATGGCCATGGGACCAGGCCAGCATGACCATAGGACCACAGTCAACAAAGGCCACAGGACAACGGTCAGCAATGGCAACCTGAAGTCTTTTTCTGCTGTGTAAGGCAACAAGCATGGCTTCTGGAATTGAGGTAGGACACCTGTAGTGGCCACTGTTCTGGTGAATGTCCCCTGGGTTCTCCTCTTTTTCCTTCCCTCTCTCCTTTCTCCTCTTTTTTTCCCTTTCCCTCCTTCCTCTTATCTTTGTTCTTCTCTCCTCCCTCTCTGCCCATTTTTACCCTGTCTTTTCTCTTCTCTCCTCCTCTCCTTCCCCACCTCAGAGGGACCAGCGAATGAGACAGAATGAGAAGTTGGCCATGGAGAAGAGGTTCAATAAAGCCCTTGCCCCACAACTTGGCATCTGGCCTCAGACTTGTCACCTCCAGGAGCCTAACAGGGGACAGAAGGATAGCATAGGCTGTGTCATTATCTTTCCTGACATTCTTCTGCAAGATGGAACTGGGTGCAAAGCTCACCTGTTCCCCTGGAAGTACCTAGCCAAAGCTTCTCACATTCCCTAGATGTAAACTAAGGAAACCACAGAATCAGACAGCGGGACACAAAATACATAGACAAACCTTCCCATCCTGGTCCTCATCTGGCCACTGTGACCCAATAGGCATGTCATTGTTAGGCAGTTCTCATTCAAACCCAAGAGCCGCCATTCCTAGGAAGGCACCAGAGCATCTCAGAAAGAACTGAACAAAAACCCTGGGACAGGAGGGGAGTAACCTCAGCTCCTAGCTTGCCCTTGGCAGACACACAGTTGTGGCTGGTATTATTATCTGGAAAGCTCCAAGTTACAGGGCTGGAGCTGTGGCTTGGTGATACGGTGCCTGCCTGCTTGCTAAGCTTGTGCCAGGGCCTAGGTTCAATCCCGAGTAGCAAGAGAAGTAGGAAGGGTGAGAGGAAGGGAAGAAAGGGAGGGAGGGAGGGAGGGAGGGAGGGAGGGAGGGAGGGAGGGAGGGAGAGAGGGAGGGAGGGAGGTTGGTTCAAGTTCCAAGTATGGGACATGAATGTTTCTAGAACATTCCTGCCCCTCTGGGGTGAGGGGTAACTTTCCGAAGGTATAAGCAATGACCAGGAACCATGAAAGACAGACAGTGTGTGAAGGGACTGCTGAGGGTGTGTAACTTTGCATGTTTTAAACTGTGGGTTAGTGGAGATGGAACACACCAGCCCGAATCGCTGACACAGCGATTCTCCATCCTGCTCCACCTCAAAGCTTGACACAAACAGAGAGACCACATGGGGGCATTTGCCCAAGAAGGTAGGGGTCAGAGACCTCTGGAACGGACTGAAATCCTGGGAAATGACCCCTAAGTCCACCAAAGGGATGTCACACCAGCAGGTGACAGAGGTAACCCCTTCCCAGGTCCTTGTCTATAGCCCTAGATACTGACAACAGAATGAGCCAGACAGCACCCCTAAACCCATGTACCCCATCTTGCTCTTTCTTGGAACACAAACTCTGAGGGGCATTCTGGGCAGTTTCCCACTAGCTCATAGCTTGCCAAGCCTGAGAGAGTGGAGACACGAAGGGCTCTTGCTCTTGCTCACGATGGAGGGGACCTGGTAAGGCCTAGCTCAAACTGTCTGTCGCTCACACCGACTCTGAACATTTGAGCCCCTGAGGACCAAGGGGCATGTGTCAAACTGTCCCAGGATCCACTGTGTTCAGGAGGGAAGTGGGGTGAACCATAGCAACCTCTGAGTCTCCCCTCCCTAAGGGCTGGCTGCTACTGTGGCTTCAGGTCCCCTAGGTGGTGGATTTGCTTCATTATGTACAGAATGTGAGGGAGGGAGTAAGATGGCCTCCACTGGTCCCAACGGCAGAACATGGCTCCTGATGGCTAATGTCACCCAGGGACACTTAGGTGTCCACTCCCTTACTGGGCAGTGTTGTTGCCATGGTTACAAGTGCAGAGCCAGTTTAAGCTTGAAGTGTCCTGCCCCTGGCTATGACGGCCATGCAGACAGGATACTAGAACTTGAACTGGTCTGCTTAGCCTCACTCACTGGCGGCTGGCCTTTCTTCCATCTGTAGTCAACCAAGCTCTGGTCTTTTGTTTTGACAACACCCCAAGGCCCAGCTCCCAAGTGACAGTGTCCAGACCAGCCATCAGAGATGCAGATTCCAGCCCAGGCTGCCAGGATCCAGCCACCGCTAAGCAAGCACATCGCTCCTTCTGAACATCAGCTCCTTCTCGGAAGCGGATCAAGACTCAACATGCCAGCCACTGTAAGAACCAACTAAAGCACCCTTGAAAGCAAGCTGGCCCTGTGATGTGGAGGCTGTGGTCCCTTGCACATGTGGAGGCTATGTCCTGAGTAAAGAGGGTGTCCTGAGAGCTGCTGCCCAATGCCAGACTCCCACGGAGTCATGGGATTTTGCTTTAGCAGGGCCTACGCCCGCCCTGCCGGAGTTCCGTGAATACAACCGACCCTCAGATAATCCTCCCACCCATGCCCATAGCTTTGCCCTTGGTACCACCCAGAGTCCCTTTCAAAAGCAGACCCTTTCCTCTGAACCCAGTACTCAAGGACCCATTATCAGGGTCCTCTCAGCCTTCGGTGTGCAAGGCAGAGGGGTCCACTGCAGGTTCAGAGAGCCACAGAATTCCTCAGAACCCCAGGAAAACAGCTGTTACCTCTAGATTCTGGAAAAGTGGGGAAATAGATGCTGGTGCAGAAGAGACCCCCCCCAAACAGGCAACTGCCTCTAGAGGCCTGGGTGGGGGTGCAGGTTAACACTCCCTCCGAAGGTCACAGACATACTATGCTGGGAAAGAGGGGTGGATGCAATTGCAGGTGCACGCATGCAGAAATGTGGTGCATGCCTCTAAGTGTCTGCACGTAAGCACGCGTACATGCACATGACCGTGACATTATAGCTGTGTCTGCCTAGCTTATATGAAGCGCGCACACATACACACATGCGTAGATCGTGGAAGCTCCTAGGCCCCACTCTGCCCACATTGAGGGTTCCCTAGGAGAGACAAGCCAGTCCACAGGGAAAGGAGACAGGCTGACCGGAGATGTGAACACTCTTTGGGTCTTCCAGCCCTATTAACTGAAAACTGACCTGGAGTATACAGACTGGGTTTGAGGGGGCAACACAACAGGAAAGCATTCTGCAGAGGGAAGGAGGTCTCATCCATTGTTCAGCCCAGAACCCAGATCGGAAGTAAGAAGGGATAACCCAGGCTGGTAGGTGGGTACCAGGCCATCCCCAGGGACACGAGTCCTGAGCAGGGATACAAAGCTGTCAGAAGGCAACTAGCGTCAGTAGAAGGTGAATCCCAAGAGTCATGGCCCTTTAAGAAATCAAGTCCTAAAGATTCAGAAAAGTTATCTCTGGCATGACAGTGTTGCCTATAAACCTAAGGAACATCACCTTGTAGAAGCACCCGCACTGTGGCTATCCAGATGCTGTGGGCCCCAGCCTGGAGGCCACACTGAATCGTTAGTTCTCTCGAGGAGTGCTGTCAAATGATGACCGCTCCCTAGGATGTGAGGGTGGGACCCTGACATGTAATGTTTACCGATTTCCTTGGTGTAGAGCCTCTGCGTGGTCGGATTCAAGGTCGGTGGTACGAGGTCACTCCCAGAATCCCTGAAAAGTGAATGACAACCATTATGATCTAACTATTGTCTAGCTAGTTGGAGATGCTCTCCCAGCTGGGAGGGCCTGCAGACAGATGTTGGCAAGGTTGTGAGGGAAAGGTGTTGGCTAGAATTGAAGACGACAGAATCCCAGTCAGCAGCTTCCAGCACAAAAAGCTTTATTGAGGGCTCACAGAAAGGCAGCGAGGGGACAGGGTCAGGTTCACGACTGAGTTTCCAAGAAAGGCAACTTAGAAGCCGTTCTAGGAGCCTAGTGCCCTGAGAGCTGCCACAAGCCAGAACACTCCATCTCGGTCTATGACGTACGACCCCTCAACCTCTGACCCCACCCAAGGAATTCAATTTAGAACCATGTCTTAGGCAATCGCATGTGACTGGTGAGAGAGAAAGTGCCCAAAGGAACTTGTTGGTGGGACCTGGGATGATAGCTTTATACTGATGGGGGAGGGGAGGGCCTGACACTGAGCCATACCACCCACCGTGCCTGAAGAACATTTAGGCACCACTCTCTCCTGTATGGCAAGATCTCATCTACCTTCCAAAGTCAGGGGTGGGTGGGGATGGGACTGCACAGAATAGGGGAAACTGACCCAGAGTCCTGGAGATCTAGAGGGTCTGTGTGGAGTCAGGGAAGGAGAACATCTCATTCAAGGAGAGAAGGAGGGTGAAGCTGGCAGGAGCAGGTGGGATCCAGGGAGAAAGACAGTCTCAACGCAACCACCCCCATCTGCAAGTCTCCACCAGAGTCTCCGGCCTCATACACTTATCCTGTGAGCTGGTCATGGGAAGGAAGGGAAGGGCATCTTAAAAAGTGAATGGAATGGCAGCAGGGTTGGAAGCTTGGATGAGCAGGAGAGTGGCGAGGTCTCTGGGGTTCTCCTTACAGGAAGATGGGGCATGCTTTCTCCAGGGTCCATACCCCGTCTCCTCTTCCCAGCAAGGGCTGAGCAGGGGCCGTATAAATGTGCAACCAGGTAGGGTCAAGCCCTGGGCTAAGAGCAGCAGGCCTGGCAGTGAGTTGAATAGCCTGGGAAGGAGCCCTACCCTTGTGTATCTAAAGGGCCCTGTAGGGTGTTTCTGGGACGAGAGCAGCTAAAGACTCCATCACCAGGCCTCCGCCATGTTCCTTTCGGACCTGCTTGTGTCAATGGGACAGTGGCAAGCTCCTAAGTACTAAGTAGGATGGTAGAAAGGCTGCAGGGGCTGGGTACCTCCCAACCTGTGCCCCCCGTCTGGAAGCGGCTACCCTCCCTGTACCGGATCACACCATACAGTGAGAGGAACGTAAGCCATACCCTCTGCACTGGCACCTCCCAGAGTAGGTACCAGGCTAGAGGTGTCCCTGTCCATAGAATAGGCATCGCTACTACAGCACCGCCACAGTATCAGGATGGAACCCGGTCCTTAATTCAAGCCCTCATCTCTGGCTTTTTAGCCTCTTTTCCTAGGCACAGAACCCTTCAGGATCCAGCTCTTCCCTCAGCATCTGCCTCCTCTGAATGCTTAACTGGACACTGTTTGTTGAGCACGTCTGTGCCATGGGGGTCAGGCAGCTGTCACACCAGTGACTGATGCCCCTAAGGAGGCTGTCTGGAGGTTCCAATTCTCATGGGAATGGTCCTACCAGCTCTGCCAGGGTCTGTCCCTGAAGACAGTGTAGCTTGGCCCAGTGCTGTGGAAGAATATTGGGCAGCTTGGGGGCTCATCCAGGGATCCAGATTAGTATTCTATTCACACTGCAGACGCCGGGCATGGTAGCCCCATGGCCACCACCATGCAGGTGTGGGCATTCGGCAGTGGGGAAAGTCTGGAGTTCACGAGTGTTTTTCTCTTTTATATACTTCTGCAGCTGACAGTTGTGTGGCCTCTGGCAACCGTGTCACATGGTGACAGAACTGTGGGTCACAGTGACGGTAAGACCAAGTCAGGCCAGCTCCACGCTCCTCCCCAGCACAGTCTCACCTTGCCCCTGCAGATCACAAGAGAATTTCCAGCAGATACAGAAGCTGCATTCCTTTCTGCCCGGAGGGGCATCTAGACCTGACACTCAGCACCCACAACACACACACACACACACACACACACACACACACCTTCTACACTCATTTGCTTCTCCCAGATTCTCAACGACATAGCTTAGGGTATAAACACTTATACAAAAAGACGGTAAATAATAAAACTGGAAGTCAGTCGAGTTAGGTGGTTAGAACATCTACCCCTGAACATGAAGTAATTACAGGTAAGAAAGTTGATCAGTGAGCTCTGGGATTTCAGCGAGGTGAAGAGAAGGTTCTTGTTGCTAGAGAAAAAGCAGCACTCCTGTTGATTGGTGGCATGGGGACCTCAAACTCCAGTCCCTCCTCATCCTCCTGAAGAAAGCTGCTTTAGATATTGGCAGTAGAAAGCAAGGCACAAGAGCCGCCGTGATTCACAGGCTTGCACCGTCCAGGCACGGATGGAAGGGGCAGAAGCTGGGGCGGCCCATAAGTGGTCTGGCAGTTGACATGGCCATGGTGAGCCCATGCTGGACCTTTCTCACGTTTCTCCATTTCCTCCCTCTCGATGGGCTGAAATTTTGGCACGAGAGCAACTAAAAAAAAAATACCTCTCAGGACAAAGGTCAGCACAGGCTGGGGTGCAGGATATACTTTGCCCTGACCTCTCTGGAAAGGTCTAGATTGCCAGTACTCTGATCTGGGAAAGGGCAAACATCTCTGGGTTCAGATGTCCTGGGTAAACAGAATGAGCCATTTCTCAGTGGGAAAACGGCTGGCGCCATCCTCCCCATCAGGGCCCAGTCCTTGCGTGCACAAGCGTTCATTTTCCACAGCGCGGTGTGAAAAAGGATGGCAGGTTGGGCAGCTCACAGACCTATACCACAAGCAGCCTGGGTTTAAGTGCCAGCCGAATCCAGGCCCTGGCAAGGCTTTCTGTTTACCTACCCATTAAGATGGGCGACCCTCGCTACAGTGTTAGGCAGCGGCTGCAGGGACCAAATGCCAACTATGAAAGTGCTTTTTGGGCTGTACAGCTGTAATGCACCTCCCTTGGGGACACAAGAGCACCATCACCTCCACCTGCTGCAGAAAACCAGGGCAGCCAGGCTCAGTGGCCCACCAGAGGCGGGTGCTAGGGCCCAGGGCTGAGGGGCTCCTTGGAGACCGGAGCACTGGGCAGGGACTTCAGGTACTCCAGATGTCGTCTGGCATCCTCCTGGTTGTGGCGGACGTAGTACACTACGTAGGCAATCACCATGGTAAACCAGCCGAACATGGTGACCAGCATGGCGACATCGGTGGTCTTCCGGTGGGTACTGCAGAAGCTGGCACCTGAGTCCAAGACCTGGATCAGCGGCTTGCCCACGAACTGCTCCTGTGCCGAGGTGTGGCAGGCAATTTCATCCACAGAGTCGGGGTCCAGCTTCAGTTCCCATAGGGCCTCCTGGAGGGCACACTCACAGTGCAGTGGATTGTGGGACAGGCGGATCTTGGCACTCAACTTGCCCAGTGCGTCCTTTGGAATTCTTCGGATGCGATTGTGGGATAAGTCCAGGAGCCGCAGGCCCCCAGCCAGACCTGAGAAGGCTGCTGGTCCGATGGCCTCAATGGCATTATGGGACAGGTCCAGCTCCCTCAATTGGGGTAGGTTCTGGAAGGCTCCATTGGGGACTCGGGAGATTCTGTTGGCATCTAGTTTCAGAAGCACCGTGTCAGCTGGGATGTCCCTGGGGATCTCCTGCAGCCCTCTTGAGCTGCAGTGGACAGCCACAGCCCCGGCATGGTCAGGGCACTGGCAGGCCTGTGGGCAGGAGGCACCTAACCGTAAGCAGAAGAGGATGAAGAAGCAAGAACCCTGGGAGGGGGCCAGTGGGGATGTGGGGCTCTGCCTGCCCCTGGGGCCCATCTTGACTCTACCTGACCCAGGTAGGTCTTCTCTACTGGGATTTGCAAGCGAGTGTCCTTCCTGACGTTGCAAGCAATCATCCAACACAAATTCTTGTGTCTTCGCCTGCTGAAGAACCTAGTGGTTTCAGTTCTACAAGAAAAAAAAAAAAAAACGAATGAGATCTGAGGGTGACTAGCACTGCCCGTTTCAATCCATTTTAGAAGGACAAGACCAGGGAGGAAAAGAATCATAGGCACACCAGGTTTGAACCAGGCTTCCAGGCTATCAAAATATACCTGCCTTGTAAACTTACTCTGGAAGATTCCCAAGGCCACCCAGAAAAGCATCTCCCAGCTAAGACATCTAGGGCTGACCGATAGCTGGAGACTGGCCCTAGCGAGGTAGTTACAGAACCCTGCCCTAGCCTTCTGGTCACCCACCCATAGCTGGGGACACAAGTCTGGGCGGAGGCCCAGGGATCCATCGCTCTCTCCCCTCCCCCAGCTCCAGGCTCGTGCTGGCGGAGGGCTTCCCTCCGGATCCATGCGAGCCAGGTCGGGCGGGGCAGGTAGCCGCGTTCGCCAGTGTGTCCCCAGGCACTCGGCTACCTGTGACACCTTTAAAGATCACGATCATCAATAGAGCTCGCCGCGCACCCTGAAGCAGTAGCTCCACGCCCGCCGCGCTGGAGACACCAGAGAGGAAAAGCAGCCCCCTGCGTGCGGCCCGGCTGGGCGGGGAGCGGCGGCAGAGAGCAGGGCGGCAGGGCAGGGACACTGGAGTCCCGCGGGTGGGAGGCCACGCGGGCGGATAGGGGCTTTACCTGAGCGGCTACGGCTGCTCTACGCCTTCCGAGCTTCCCGGAGCCTGATCAGAGCCCTCTCGGCGCCGCGGCGACCCGCCCGGTGCCCACCCAGCGGCCAGTAAAGGAGGGAGGCCGGCAAGCCAGGGCGGGAGGGGCGGGGGCCTTTGCGATAGGGGAGGGGCCGGCAAGAGGAGGGGCAGGGTGGGGCTTGGGACAGAGGGGCGGGGTTTTGTGGGTTGGGGCGGGGCCTTGAGGGGAGGGGTGGGAGAGGAGGGATGAGTGGAGGGGGCCTTGCGATAGAGGCAGCGCCGGTGGGAAGGGGTCCTAGTAGGGTCCTTGGTGTTCTGTGCGTTGGGGGACGGACGGGGCGTTAGCATGTTGTGGGTGGGAGGGGCCAGGTAAGGGCGTGGCCTGCGTGCTGAGGGGCGGGGTCTCTAAAGGACTGTCCCGTGCGAGAGGAGGGGCTTATAGGAAGAGGGGCTGTGGAGGGGAGGGTGCTATTTGAGGAGGGCCAAGGCCTTAAGGGGAAGGGCCGGATAGGTGAGGGTCCGGGTAGGGTCTGGGGCTTGCGTAAGGAAGAGCTGAACAAAGTTCATAGAATCCTACGGGGCCAGCACACCGAGCGGGGAGCCTAAGGAGGGGTGCGCAGGGTTGTGGGCGAGGTTCGTGTGAGGGGCGGGGCCTGGTATGTAAACTGCCCTGACTGGGGTGGGGATGTGGGCGGGGTCTGGAGGGGCGTAGGCGGGTTTAGGTACCGGCTTTCTAGGGCATTGGTAAGGGAAGTGTCCGTGGGCGTGCCACGTGGCCAAGCCCCGCCCTGAGCAGCCCCTCTGCATAACTGACACCCTTCACCCCAAGTCTCAGGTCTAGGGTCAGAGCACCCTAGAAAGGCCAATGGGGGTGTCGACGCGGGACCTGATCCTCAGCCCGGAACCTGTCACCACCGGTCCTCAGGAGGACCCCAGTCTCCTTTTGTCACCTGCCTTCCTCGCGCCGTGGAGTCTGCGTTTCCCACGACTTCCATAAATGGCCTCCTATCACTTAGGTTCTCTTTCCGCCTTCTTATTTCGTGGTTCACCACGCTGAGTGGCTCCCAAGGTCCACTCGGTGTCAGTTTCTGTATCTGTAACCTGTTCGGCTGGGGTTTGATCTGGAATTCTAACAGAAGGGCCATGGGAGCATTATGCCTTGAGTGCATCCCCTGAAGGGCAGTGGTTGGAGCATGTTTGGCTCCGTGTTACACCCCACTGACAACACAGCTCCTGCTGGGCCAGTGGCACTGATTGAGGACACTCTGGGTGTGGAGCCATGGCTTGAACTGTGGTATGGATCTGTGTCACCCCAAAGGCTCATAGTGTGGTCTTGTCTGTTTCCTGTCTTCTCCATTTCTCTGCTTTTAGATGAGTCGTTTTGTTTTCCTTAATTTTGTGAGAGTTCTCTGGAAACACCTCCTTATCAGGCTCATAATTTGTAAATATTGTTTCTCGGGCTGTCTTTCTATTCTTCTGACAGTTTTTCCCACAGTTTTTTCTTTTTTTTTAATTTTGAGAGAGTCTAACTCAGCAGTCTTCTTTCTCTGGTGGAAAATGATTTGGGGGTATCTTATGTACGATGTCTTTGTCTTAGGTAAAAAGCCACAGGGTCTTGTGGATGTACAGATCCGAATTTGAGTCTGGGTTTGGAGTTGATCTGGGTAAGTAGTGTGAGACATAGTAAACAGCTCATTTTGTCTGTTGTTGAGAGGAACATTTCTTCTCTAGTTGCTGAGAATATTTTTTTTAGTTAGGAGTGGATGTTGGATTGTGTGTGTTTGTGTGTGTATTATTCAATGTATATGAGGAGTACACTGTCACTGTCCTCACACACACACACCAGAAGAGGGCATCAGACCCCATTACAGATGGTTGTGAGCCACCATGTGGTTGCTGGGATTTGAACTCAGGACCCTGGAAGAGCAGTCAGTGAGTGCTCTTAACTGCTGAGCCATCTCTCCAACCCTGGATTTTTTTTTAAGTCCGTTAAAATCAGCTTATAGCAATTGATCTTCAAGTGTTAAATTGGCCTATGTTTACAAGTGCCAAATTTTTCCCTTTAGCCTTATGTTTTGTATAAATCAAGAAAGTTTCTGTCTCACCCAAGCTACTGCAGTTGTCAGTATAAAGGAGTTCAAGTTCGTAACACACCCCTGAAAGACCTTCAGTGTCCATGACTGTGAGTGATTGCCACTGTCCTCACGAATGACTCCTCTTGTCCCCTGTGCTTTCTCTCTGATAACCCGGGAGAGACATGTACTGATTTTATTGATCAACTCAGAACAACAAATTTTGGGTTAAATAGCTTCTCCACTGTTTCACTTTTCCTCCCTTGACTTCCTCTCTGAACATCGTTCTGCCTCTTGCTTGCATGCATTTAACTTCCTCTTCCCTTCCTAGTTTCCTCAGCTGGAGGCGGGGCTACTGGACAGTGTTTCCTTTCCCAGCATAGGCACTTCCTGTTGTCCTGTTTCTGCTGCATCCTAGAACTTTGATGTTTATGGGTTTTTTTTTTTCTTATCAAGTTTAAAATTCTCTGTAACCTCACATTCTAGTTTTTTTTTTTTATAAATATTTATTTATCTGTGTTTGGGTGGTCAGGCAAATGGCCCCCGAGACTGTGGAGGTCAGAGGACAACTTGCTGTAGTGAGAATTTTGGTTTCTTTAAAAACCCAGTTAGGTTACGTGAATATGTTTTTGTTTGAATCTCAGGTGTGGGATAAGAGGTTGCTTCACAGCAGGTGATTATGATTTGTCTCGTGCACTGGCAGGGGCGTGATTTTTGCCAGCTGCAGAGAGTTTAATTCTATGGATTCTGGAGAGAGTATAAATGAAGGAACCCCGAAGGGGGCTGTCCCCCTGCCCACTTCCCATGATTCCTGTTGTTGCAGTTTGACAATCCTGCTCTCGTCCCAAAGAACCCAATGCCCCTAACCAACAGGAAGTAGCCTATTTTGTTGGCTGAAAGAGGTCTATGCCCTTTTCCTTCTAGTGTTCCCTCCCTTCTCTCCTACCTAGTGTTGGGGGGGATTAGAAGGGATCAGGGAGGAATAAAGGTGGAACCCAATAAAATAGGTAGATTAAGAACCCAATAAAATATCTTAAAAACATATATGTAAACAACTTGCAGAAGTGGGGTCTCCCTTTCTACCATGTGGGACCTAGGGATCAAACTCAAGTCCTCCGGCTTGGCAGCAAGCACCTTTTTCCTGCTGAGCCTCCTCACCAGCCTCTCCAGTTCTCATGTGGTTCATGAGTTTAACGGTATGTCATTCAATTTCCAGATGTTTGGAAATTTTCCAGCAAACTGTTATTACTAATTTAAATACATTGTCAGAAGATATATTCTATATTTCAGGTCCTCTTAATCTTACTAAGAACCGTTTACGGTCCAGAATACAAAGGTTTGCATGCACTCAGATGTGTTCTGCTGCTCAGTGGGGTGTCTTATGGTATGGAGGCTGCTGGCTACATCACAGAGACGCTTGTGGAATTGCCAACTTGCCTAGGTCCTCTAGTAATTACTGACATGTGGGGATTGAGAGCCCTAATTACAATTGTAGATTAGGTCCATCAAGATGGCTCATCTGGTAAAAGCACTTGCTAAAGCCCTACGGCCTAAGTTCGATTCCCAGAATCCCCAAGTGGGTAACAAGAGAGACTGGATCTACAAAGAAATCCTCTGACCTCCACATGTGCTCTGTGGTGTGAGTGTACACACACACACACACACACACACACACACACACACACAAACACATCATGCACAATCGTAAATATAATGGTTTGGGGGTGGTTTGTTTGTTTCAAAACAGGGTTTCTCTGTGTACTTCTGTCTGTGCTGAAGCTCACTCTGTAGACCAGGCTGGCCTCGAACTCAGAGATCCACTTGTGTCTGCCTCCTGAGAATTGGGATGAAAGTCATGCACCACTACCACCACCCAGCTAAAATAAAATGGTAAAAAAAAATAAGTTTAAAAATATTGTAGATTATGTGTGTGTGTGCAAATTTGTATATGTGGGTGTATGTATGCTTACACGAATGTGTGTGTGTGAACACTTGTGTATATATGTATAGACTGGAAGCTGATGTTGCGTGTCTTCTTCAGTCTCTACCTTAGTGTTGAGACAGTATCTCTCAACTCAGAGCTCACCAATTTGGCTAGTCCAGCTGGCCAGCAAGTCCCAGGAATTCTCCTGCCTCCACCTCCCCAGCACTGAGATTACAGACACAAGCTACTGCGCCTGATTTTTTAAAAACACAGGTGCTGGGGATTTGAACTCAGTTTCTCAAGCTTGTACAGTCAACACATTACCCACTGAACTCCCCACACCATCAAGGGTTCATTCTGCTCATTTTGAACCTGTTCTGACGGCATGTGCTCCTGACTGTTGTCACTGTGAACTGGTCATGTGTATCCCCAGAAGCCCACCTTGTGTGATGTTAATACAGCCACAGCCAGCTTCCTTTTGGTCGAGTTAGAGCAGGATGTCTCAAGCTGTCCTTTCTTGTCATATAGTGGGGCTCACTCAAAAATCAACTCCAAAGGGAGAAACAAAGACTCTAAGAATGGAGTCAAGAGCTGGTTGCTCTTCTCCCTGGTGAGCAATATCTTACAAACGACTTACAGGAAGATTTTTTTATGGTTCATAGTTTGAAGCTGCCATCCTGGTGGAGAAGGCAGGGTAGCAGGTGCCTGTCCATAGTCTGGAAGGCAGGATTTGTTCAAGACTTGCTTACTCCCACCTTAGAGGACCAGGAATCAAAGGGACTGCATGGTGGCATTCAAATGACCTTTTCCTTTTTCTCCTTTTATGCTACCCAAGTCCCCAGCCCACAGGGTGGTGTCACCCACACCCAGAGTGGGTATTCTTGCTTCAGTGTGATGTTTGGCCCAGGGAGTAGCACAATTAGGAGGTATAGCCTTGTTGGAATAGGTGTGTCACTGTGGGTGTGGGCTTTAATACACTTGTCCTAGCTGCCTGGAAGCCAGTCTTCTGCTAGCAGCCTTCATATGAAGATGTAGAACTCTCAGCTCCTCCTGCACCATGCCTGCCTGGATGCTGCCATGCTCCTGCCTGGATGATAACGGACTGAACCTCTGAACCTGTAAGCCAGCCCCAATGAAATGTTGTCCTTATAAGAGTTGCCTTGGTCATGGTGTCTGCTCACAGCAGTAAAACCCTAACTGAGACACTCAGTTAAACTCTTTGAGAAACACCCTCATAGACACGCTCAGGAATGTTCTTCAGTCTTGTAGATGATTCTAAGTCCAGTCAAGTTGACAGTGACTACTCATCGCAGAGGGTTTATGTGATCAGACAGACAGTAGCTACCCAGTGAGAAGGGTACAGCCTTGCTCTGGTGACATCCTGTAGGCATAATATTATTGTGTACTATGTAAAGATTATCCTTGTGTTATTCAAGTGCTTATTTCTGTGCCACCATAACTGGTTGCAGTCCTTATTCTAAGAATCTCTTGTCTCGATGTTGTGTAAACATTGCTCCCCAAGTATTCCCTGATTGGTCAGTAAAGCTAGCTGATCAACTAGTGACCGAGCATGAGAGCGAATAGGGCTAGGTTTCCACCTAGAGGGGGGAGGAGGAAGAAGAAGAAGCGGATGGAGAAAGAGAGGGCGGGCAGGGAAGTGGAGATTACCCGTGGGGAGAGAGTCCAGGATAGACCATAAGAAAACACCTGGAGCAGAGAAAGCCATAAAATGCAAGTAGTACAGGGATTTTGCCTAAGAGGTAGCCAGATTAGCATAGAAGATTAAAATAGAGTAATAACTGCTCAGTTATTGTGCCTTTGCAGCTGTAAAATAAATATAATGGCCCAGACTCAATTATTTGGGAGCCAGCTGGGTAAGGGGAAAGCTGTAACACACCTTTTAAAATGGCACTAAAAATGTCCTGTCCGGCGAGTCCATGCAGCTGTGAGAAGACAGCAGACACTCTCGAACTGAATACACTGTCCAGAGGGACAGGATGCTCACCAATGAAAAGGTCACTACAGACAGCAGACGTCTGAGTCACTGCTGCAGGTGGGAGAAGGTAAAAAGTCAGTATGAACCAGCCTGCACCCGTGTAATGGGATCCTAAGACAAATGGCAGCCGTGAGAAATCCAGTGAAATCCAGGCAGCACGACGGCCAGACTGTAGCTTTTAGGCCTGTGGTGTCTCCTGGCTTTACTGGCTTGGTTTAAAGGATGATTGGGAAGGAGAAGAGCTCTAAGCCATGTCTCAGCATGTCTCTGTTTCCTCATCCGCCTTCTTGAACTAGGCATAGGCCTGTGATCTGGGTTCAAAACTTGAATGTTGGAAGCTTCATCCCTGGCACGGTGCTTCTGGAAGGTGGTGGGACCTTCAGAAGGTGGGACTGAACGGGGAGAGGGCATATCTCAAGTCATTGCAGAGGTACCCTTGGAGGAAAACATGACCGGCATCTCTCAGTCTCTCAGCTGGTAAACATGAGATTGGTTGGTTTTTGCTCCCACATGCTCACCCCACCCCCATCCCTCCACCATCAGGGTATTAACGCATTCAGTGACTCGATCACATGACATAAGGTGGCTGAGGGGCTGCCAGGCCAGCCAGAGCGAAGCCAATTGCTTTTTAGTCCCCTTTTCTCAACAGTTTGGGCTCCTCTGTACCACTGGACTCCTTGTTTCTCCCAGAAATCCTAGATGTCTCAGGATTCTTGGATCTCCAGGGTTTCCTGGATCATCCAGAATTCCCAGCTCTCTGCATTGTTTTGAAGCCTGAACTGGAAAAAAAGCCAGGCTAGGACCATGCCCTCCAGTTTCCATAGAGGCATATAGTAGCCCTCACTGGGCTACCTGTCACTTCCCAGAGACCCTTGTATTGCTTGGCAGGAGATGCCAATCAGAGCACCTCCCTCTGGGCATCTCGGGCTTCTTTATGGGAGCTAGGGACACCTACTGTCTGGGAAACCAGGTGACCTTGGGCAGCTCAGGACAGACCTTTGTTCCCGGTGATCCCAGTTGAGTCCTGAACTTTTCCAAGATTCATTTTTAGATAAATTGATCATACACGTTCTTTATTGTTCTATACCATTAAACCCCGACATTGCCCTCACCCCTACCCCCGGCTACAGAGTTGATCTCCTAGCCAGTACCAATCCCTGAGTCACCTACCCTGTCAGAGAAAGCCTATCATTCTCGATTGTACATGCCTCTAGAAGCCATGACAGGGTGCCCCATTGTCTTCTTCCAGTACTTTCTGTGAGCAGCAGGTCAGCTGGAGCTGAGGGAGGGTGTGCCCCTGTCTGCGTGTCTTCAGAAGAGCACTTTTTTTTTTTTTTTTTTGGTTTTTCGAGACAGGGTTTCTCTGTATAGCCCTGGCTGTCCTGGAACTCACTCTGTAGACCAGGCTGGCCTTGAACTAAAAAATCCGCCTGCCTCTGCCTCCCAAGTGCTGAGATTAAAGGTGTGCACCACCACCACCCGGCAAGAAGAACACTTCTAAAGTCTAGTAATCCCAGCTCAAAACCCTCACTGCCTTCCTCAATGCCTGTGACTCAGCACTGACCAGAAGTTATAAGGACAGTGTCTCTTCCTGAAGGAGGCCTAGCCTCTGTCTACCTTATACCTAGGACAGAAGGCTCCCACAAGGAGGACAGAGGTCCCTTGGGGCGTGGGGGAGGAAACTCCTGTCCCAGAGTTAGCACTTCCAGCCAGGATTATGGGTAGTGGCAGCATCTTGCTAGTCAGGGCTCCATAAACCCTAGTCAAGGCATGGCACTTGAGAACATAGGTAGCAGGAACCGCTGGATACACTTCTGTCCTTATGCTGTGACCTTCCCGTTATGGCAGAAGTGGCTTTCAGGACAGCACCTCTGGGGACTTCTTAAGATCCCTGTGGTCACCCAACCTAACCCTACAACCTACCACCTCAACCCAGTACCCCAACCTGCCACCCGGCCCAAGACAAAGCAGTCCAAGTCTTGGGGGTCGCTGGTGGATGATCACCCCTGCCCCTGGAGCTTCCACCAGAACCCATAGTCAGAAGTGAGCTCCAAACAGCGAGGCCGCCTTCTGGAGGATGGTCTTGTGGTTCGCATACAGAGGGATCCGCCGGTCTACCACCTGCCACTCAGTAGACAGCTCCAGGCCACCGGACGACTCCTTTGGATCATGAGTACGCAGGTTCTGCAAGGACAAACAAGCCCGGATCTACCCAGTGCCTTGAATCCTCAGGCTGCAGGAGCCAAGGCAGCCTGCAATACTGTGTCCCACCCATGGCAAGCTCAATGTATTGTCGGTATCAGTAACCAGCTTGGCAGATAGCCTCCAAACCCAGTGCTGTCGCCCATAGGCGACAGGGGCCTGTGCATCTGTTGCCATGGCAATCACATACGTCCCCAGAGTCCACTTCCCACCCTTACCTTCGAGCGGTTACATCACAGCCTAAATAAAAGGCAGACTCTTCCTGATCTTTGCCCCTTTTTGCTCCTCTCTTTTCTCCCCCGTTTTTCTTCCTCCCCCCCCCACCCCCCAATAAACCTCTGCCACATGTAACTGAATTGGCTCGGTGTGGTCCGTCCGGATGCGAGCCGCGATTCCAACACAACATGTATGACACAGGGTTCCCACTCTGGGTACCTGAGCTAACCCTATACACCCAAACAAATGGAGAGGTGTGACCTTACTTAGAGACCTTTATTCTGCCAGGACAATCTGGATTTCACAGAGTGGTACTTTCCCACCCTAGTTTTATATCAGCAGTATGAAGACCTGCTCTGAGAGCCCGTGGACATATGTCCCATAAAGAGGACACAGGGAGTGGAGAAGGCCACGCCCACCTCTCTCTGGACATAATCCTCGAGTCCTTTCGTGGTGGTTAATATTGACCATCAACTCGTCAGGATCTAGAATCACCTTGGAGACAAATCTCCAGGCAAGCCCGTGAGAGGATATCTAGACTGGATTAAGTAAGAAAGGAAGACCCACTTCTGAATGTGGGCCCCACGGTTCCTGGAAACAAGACTGTGGGATATGTAAGGAGAAGCTGAGATAACGCTCCAGCATTCATGCCTACTCCTGACTGCAGACGCGATCTGACCAGGTGCTTCATGCTCCCGATGGAGTGACTGTCCAGTCAGGATTGACCGTGAACCAAGAGAGACTCTCCCCTAAGTTTCTTTTTCTCAAATATTTGCTCATAGCAATATAACTAATACACAGAAAAATGACTAATATACCTTTCTCACTAAACCACCCTGGTCCAGGCCCACTCTTCAGCCTTTACTGTGGTTCTCTGGCCTCTTCCTGGTGCCCTTTGGTCTCTTCAGGATGCGAATCTGCCTGTTAGCCTCCGCGGCCGTGGGCAGCTCTGTCTCAAGACCCCAGGCAGACAGACCACTACTGAGAAGTCCCTGAAACGTGTCCAGAGTATTTCCCCATGCATCCTGCTCTGGAGGCTGGGACTCATACCTCTTCCAACCTCTTCAGCTCCATATCGTTCTGGTCCTGGAAGTGGATGCTGACAGCCACCGTCTCGATCCAGGCATTGTCTGTGTTCCTTGGGTCATCCACATACCCTTTGTACACCTGGAGACCACGGCAGGGGTAAGTTAGCTGGTCCGGTGATGGGTCCCTGATTCCCCAAGCTCACCATAGAGGAGCTCAGATCCACATGGAGGGAGGGCCTCCTGGGGCAGGATTTGAACATGGCTGACTATCCTATTCAACCCCTGACATGTCCCTGCTCGAGGCTGCCCAGGACATGTTTTCTCCCTGACCAGCCTCAGGCCCCGCAGCTTCCTGACCCCACACCTGGCCTCTGGCACAAGTCAAGCATAAGACCTTCCTGCCTACACTGGGTATCCAGAGGCTTCATCTTCAAAGACTCTTCTCAGAGAGAACCCAGCCAGCAGAGGCCACTGCTATATAACCCCGTTCAAAATGAGAGTTCAGAACAATTCCAGAGATGAGGACAGATGTCTCTGGGGTGGGGGATGACACATGTTGGAACTAGATATGGGCCGTGGTCACAAGAGTGTGAGAAGAGAATAAATGTAAGGAAATTGCTCCTTCTAGACAAAGTCTCTGTCAGCCCCCAGTCAGGCTAAGGAATGACCCCTGGAAACTTAGCCTCTGGGGGAAGAGGAGATGGCCTGGACTTTCTCAAAGAGGGTGAGGTGCAGACATTCCAGCTTTGCTTCTGGGTGTGTCTGTGTTTAGTCACGGGGCATTCCAGACTCACATTATATGAATTTTACACCAGTAAGAACAGAAATTATTTTTTTGATTGTCCTAGAGGAGGCAGGGGTGTCCACTGAGGCACTGTGCCAAGGATGCCATCTAAAATCGTGGGGCTTCCAGGCGACAACAGGAGTCACCAGCCACCACTCTTGTTTCCTTCGGAGATACAGAACAGCTGGACTGCCCTCCCCAGAGAACTGTGGAAATTGGTTACATTGTATCCACAGATAGTCCCAACAAACAGAGATGAATTTGTACATCTGGACTTGAATACAGTGTTTCTGATGCTGGGAGAAAGCACATCACAGACTGCTCATCAGGAACAGCCATGACTGTGTACTGAGAGCTGTCCAGTCTGGCTAGTGAATAGTCCTATAAAGAAGCAGACCCCTGCCTAAGAATCCAAGACATCATCACTTAGCATACGGGGATTCCACACAGGGGCTCAACATACCAGACTCACTGCACAGGGAGCACAGGAGTCCAACACACAGGGCTTATTGAATAAGGAACAGACCCTACCTCTGTACCTTGCATCAGCAAGGTCTCAAAGGCCACCCAGAACTCCTGCCGGAGGACCCGTTTCAGCTTCCGTGGTAGCATCTCCCCTGGGTCCCGAGAGCCCTGAGAAGAGAGGAAGGGAAGGCCAGTCAGAAAGGCATGCAAGCTGGATCCTGGACAACCCAGGAGCCCATCACCTCTGGCCACCTGCCTAGTGTAGGCAGCCAGCCAGTCCCGCGGAAGGCTGGAGGCGGCAGTGTCTGTCAGTCCGGAGTCAGCTGGCTAGCTGAGTGACACTGTCCAGATCACCATCTGCCTTAGCAGACCACAGCCTGGGCAGGGTACGGGGCTAAAATAGAGCAAGGGTAGCCACGATGACTCCATAAAGGCAAATGAGTCCTGTCACCACCTCCCACCATCCTGGCACCAGAGAGGGACGGGCGCTATACCCTCACTGGTGGTTGTCCCCAGTCCCCTCGGCCTGCTTCCTGCCACTAGGCTTTGAGCATCAGAAGACCCAGATGCTGCCCTGCAACTTCTCTAGCCTGAAGACTCTGGCTGACACTACTGTCCATGCCATTACCGGGACGTGTGTCCCTACCAAAGCAGCCACTGAGCGACAGCCGTAGACAGAGGTCTTCAAAGGAGGACAGCTTGTTGTTGAGTTTGGGAAGACCATAGGCTCAGAGAATAGGGACAGAGGAGGGACATCCCAGGCTGCACTTGATCCCTACTAGCAGGACAAGCTCTGATCCCTGCCCTGTGCCAGGCCTGCTTGGGGAGGGGAGGGCAGGCAGGATAAACTGATCCAGAAGAAAATGAACAATGTGGATTCACACTGGCATGGATAGCCTGGGCCTCTGCATCCCGATTCTGCCATTCCCAAATGGCCTCGGTGGTGCCCTCTCAAGTTCAGCCCTACAGCCAGCAGCTGTTCCCCAGCCCAAGGCCTGTGCAACACTCCACCCTTAACCCATAAACAACACCCTTCTGCCTTCAGGGCTCGACTCAAGAGTCTGGAACGGGATAAGCCATCCATGTCTGAGCCACTGTGAATTAGCCACGAGCTGAGAGCTCCAACATCCCAGCAAGCCTGGCTTAGGATACACCAGAGCGTGAGCTTATGGGGAAGCCAGGGAGGGCACTCCAACGAGGCACTGAGCCACATGAATTCATCCAGGACCATGGGAGACTGGGACTGTCACTGTCTCTGCTGGTGACTTCAGGCTGCTGTATTCAGGCAGACAGTGGGATAGACAGCTATGACATCTGGCTTACCCCAGGCAAGGCCCAGTGCTCGGAGTGAGGCAGCTTCATCACCAGAACCTCCAGCATCTTCCTGATGCTCTTCCGGCAGATGGCTCCACCCTGATTCCTCTTCCACCTGCGCAGGGGGCCCACTTACAGCTGCACGGCCACAGGTGCCCTGTGCAGAGCACCTGACAAGGACTGGCTGGGCCCGGAAGCAGCATCAAACCCTCTGCCACCTCCCCCACACCCTCCACCTCCACCTCCACCCCTCCATGTTCCCACTCCACCCCACCCACCCCAACCCCCATCTTCTTTCCTAAACACCCAGTCCCCAGGCAGAATGGAGACAGAGGCCACAGAGGTACCATCCATCCCCAGCCTTTGACCCAGCTGTCCAAGGCCACAGCTCACTAGCACTGCCTGGAGAGCCCAGTGCCTTGCTGGGCCCCATACAGCCTGGGCTAGAACCCGGAGGATTCCCCCAAGTGCAGCTGGTCAACATTCGCCCAGAAGGTAGGCTAGACCCAGGGGGATTATGGGTAGGCTTTGCTTTTTTTTTTTTTCTATAACTTCTTCTCTTTAGTAGAGGCTCTAAACACAGTTTTTCTCAGCCCTAGTAGGGCTAAAGGACTACCCTAAAAAAACTTAGGCAGCCTCCAGGGGAAAGAGGATAGTCTGGGCTTTCTCAGAGAGAGTGGGGTACAGCGTATATGTCTGTGTTTTCCCACAGGGTCGACAAGATATCAAGTACAAAGGCCATCCTCTAGGCCCTCAGAACTCGTGGAGGTGGGAGCACCTTCGGAGCCAAGGTGCAGATGGCAGACAGGGTGCTTACCGAGTAACCACTGGCTGCAGAGTATGGTTAGGACCAAACCAGCTGAGGCTCCCACGACCACGCAAGCCCGTGCGACCCATGGGGTTCCTAGGTTAGAAATGGTTGGCTTAGCCACTGCACATGATGGGGCGGTTAAGAGCAGGGACGTTGGATGGGTGGGGCCAAGTCACAACAGGCATAGCAGAGAACATGTATGCCCGCTCCTGACCACCTGTCCTGCCCCTTCAAGGCTCTCCACAGGGCAAAGCCAGGGCTTCTAGTCAGTGTGCAACCACCATGGCCAGCCCTCCTTCACAGGTAGGGTCAACACCCAGAGGCCTATGTCTGCTGGTTGGGATCACAAATGACAGGTGACTGCTCTTGAAGCCAAGCTGAAGGAACGAGGCTGTAGCTACATGGACTCACTATGCTCCTGGCACACGGAGGGTTAACCGCAGGCAACAGGAGTGCACAGGTGCCTCTCATTGGGCCAGGACCCCTTTCTCACCACTAGACCCCGTTCTAAGTCAGGACTAAGAATCGGTGGTTGTCATGGCTTCATGTCATACCCAAAACAGAGAGACACACCCTGGTGCCACCACAGGACAAACAGTCTCCTGTCTATAGGACTCTCCCTGCCCACCGCTCCACATCTGCCAGCTGACAAGACCCACCCTGTGGGCAGTTCAGCGTTCCTAGTGCCCTCTGTGACCCTCCCTCCCTTCCCATCCCCCACTGCTCAGCTGAGGTCCTGGTGTCCCCTGCCACCTGATGGATAGGTTGGCCTTGGCATGGAGCCACTGGGAGGTAGAGCCCTTTGGAAGCGCCGCGAGGCCTGATGGGAGACTTAGGTCATCGGGATGTCCTTTGAGGAACCCCAGATTCCTCTTCCCCCTTTGCTTCCCAGCCATGAGAGGAGCAGTTCTCTCTATTCCACACACCCTGCCATGATGGGGTTTCCTTCCCACAGAGCCATCAGGGTCTCACCTTGAGTTTGAACTAAAAGCTTTCAAACTGAGGCCACAGTGAGAATTCTCTGTTTCTCGGCTGGTTGTCCTGGGTGTTTCATAACGATAGAAAGCTGACTGGCCCAGCTCCTTCTCTGCCTTGCATACCCCGCTCCCACTACCTCCAGCTATGTGGTCAACTAGGAACAGTTACTTCAAACACTAGAAAAGAGGACAATGTTTCCTTATGATCTGCGTTTCTACCCCACCAACGCTCCCGTGGAATCCACCCCACCATGAGATCTGTGGAGCGTTGGGGTCAGGTGGGGGTCTTCAGGAGGTGACTGCCCTCACAGACTATCCTACCCATGTGACATCCTGCACGGCCACTGCCTTCATCAGCAAGAAGGCATCCCTGGATGTGAGCCCCTGACCTGGAGCCAGAACCACGAGCCAAAATCAACGTTCTTTTTTTTTTTCTTTCTTTCATAACCTACTTAGTCTTTGGTATTCTATTATGGGCAACATAAAACAGACTTAGACAATCATTTCACAGATGGAAGCTATATCTAGGAAATACAATTAAAAAAAAAAGCAGTCTGTGAGTCCTAAATACATAAGTGTATTATTATGCAAAAGAATTATTAGAGCTGAACGGAGACTTGGTAGGAAAAGTGTTAGCCATGCAAGCGTAAGAACTGAGTTCAAATCCTCAGAATTCACGTAAAAAAAAAAAAAAAAAAAGGTGAACATAAAAGCACACACTGTAATCCCAGGGGTGGCAGAGACAGGAAAATGACGGACAGCCAGGCTAGCCAATTGCTGAGCTCCAGTCTCATGCAGAGACCCCGCCTCAAATGGGGAGTGGTCCAGGGAGACCAAAGTCCTCTCTGGTCCTTCTTGCTCATGTTTCCACACAGCTGTCATGACAGCAGGTATGTACCGTCACCTGAGCATTGCTCCTCCTCCCTGTCACTCAACTCGCAACTGACATTGCTTCCTAAGCTGTCTTCGCCCCGTCCATCAAGGCCCCATCGTGCAGACATGCAGGCTAGAGCCCTGGTCTATTTCAGGCTACCCCTCCACTGCCGCCACCGTATACAACCTCTGACTCCAGGGACAGTAGCCCACTCACTGTTCTAGAGTTTTCTCCAAAATGCACGCCTCCCCCTTCCCTCAGGCCCCTCGGCATACTCTGCTCCACTGCTCCCCCTGCTGGCCATACCCCGGTCTGGAAGCACAGTGGCATTTATGGGAATGTATGCATACTTATGCTGTTGGCTCATCATAGTTGCTGGGCAAGGTTACCATCCCTAATGTGGGCCCACCAGCCACACACCAGCTCTTGTAGTGGGTTGGCCTAAGGCAGCTTGTATTCTAATACTAATTTGCATCCTCCAAAATTGTTTGCCCCGAAGACGAGAGAGTCTGCCCCCAGTTAATTCTGATTGGTCAATATAGATGTCAGCGCCCAATAGCTGGGAAGAAGAGACATAGGCGGGGTTTTAGGCTTCCCCAGGGCTGGGTACCATGAGGAGGAGGAAGCCGGGCAGTGAGAGACAGAGCCAAGGGATAGCGAAGCAAGGAGAGTCGTCATGGCTCTGGACCAAGAGAATGTGGCCCAATTGAGTTAAGATCAGCCAAGAGGGAACATAGAAAGCAATATTGGGGTTATGGATTGGAGGTAGATTCTAACAGCACGGAGGGTAGGCAGCTGCTCAGCTATAGTGCTACATAAGACATATTTAAAAACATAAAAGCTCTGTGTGTCTTTCATCCAGGAACATAAATAGTCAAAGTCGGGAAGGAACCCCGTGGCAGGATTTTTAAAATATATTTTACAACACACTCTAGCGGCGGAGTGCTCTCTGCAGACCAGACTATGGTCCTCGAGTTTCTGACCATACGTTGAAGCCCCCGGGTTTCAATAGACCCGTGCACTTGGGACACTGCTGGGGTAGGCCCAAGGACCTTCCAGGGAAAGATTCTGAGCAGACTCTGAGGAAACCGCACACACCGAGTTTCCTTTTCTCGTTTGCTTTTGCCAGAGAGAAATTCTCAGAGAGAAATTCACCCCAAAGGCCAGCTTACTGATGCCAGCTGAGGCGCAGCATACTCACAAAGGGAACCCAGACTGGACCACATAGACTCCGTGGAAGCTGCGACGGTCCGTGGGTCCATCCACGACGTTGTAACTGATCTTAGACAGAGGTTCTGCCGTGCTGGGAGCAAGCAAAAGGACATGTCCCTGTCAGAGGGAGGTTATGGCAGAGTAGAGACACAGAGGGACAGGGGCTCAGCCTCCATTGGTGGCCCAACTTCAGTCACCCAGGCCTTTCTTTTGAGAGGGGCTTCTGGCCACAGCTCATGCCCCATTGCCAGAATGAGTTGTATCCAGGACAGGAAGAGCTGCTCTGGGATCCCTGGGTCAGATGAGGCAGAACCTGCCCAGGCCTGCCCCCATGTGAATTCTGGGATCCCTGTGGAGGAAGGGGCCACTCACTCTCCCGCAGGGTCTGTGAGAGTCACATCCTTCTTCTCAGCTGTGTAAAATGGAGGGTCGTAGATCAGAAACTCCGCCTGTAAGACAGCAAATGAGCTCCCTCGGGGTCCCATCCCACTCCTAGGCGAGCTAGGTCTGAGTGCTACAAATGGGCCCAAGAGCAGCTTCAGCCAAGACCACTATCCAACCGGGACCAAAGTCCCCGCCAGTGTGCATGGGTATCTCCCAGCCCCGGTAGAGTTGAGGAGGAGACCCCAGATGAACACTCCCATGGGACCGGCCCAAGCGCTACCATGGATGGTGTGAACCTTTTCCAGGATGGTTTGGGGGCTACGTGGGAATGGCAAGCCCGCAAGCAGGTGAACCCCCAGGTGCCAGTATCCCTGTCTCTGTCTAGAGGTCTTTCTTTTGTGCCTGGTACTCCAAAGGGAGAGAGAGTTGCTTACTGGATACTGAAGTGTCAAGAACAAGGAGGAGTGGATGGGATGGCAGGGCCAGGACAGCTGATATTAGCATTCTGTCTAAGCTCCGCCCTACAGTTACCTGGCAACAGCCAGGTAGGCCCTGCAGCACTATAAAAGGAGCTGCTTCCCCCTCCTCCCTCTCTTGATCCCTTGCCCCTTCCCCCCTCTCTCCCCATGTGCTCATGGCCAGCCTCTTCTCTCTCTCTCTCTCTCTCTCTCTCTCTCTCTCTCTCTCTCTCTCTCTCTTGCTCTCTCGCTCTCTCGCTCTCTCTCTCGCTCTCTCGCTCTCTCTGCCTCTCGCTCTCGATGCCTCTACGGCCCTCTTAACTCCCCTCTCCATGCCCTGAATAAACTCTATTCTATACTAAACCATCGTGTGGCTGGTCGCTCAGGGGGAATGGATGCCTCGGCATGAGCCCACTGAGACACCCCCTTCCCCCATACCTCACCACACCTCCATAGAATATCCTCTATCTCTTTATCTTTTTATAAACACATCAGCTGGAGCATGTGAGAAGCTGCAGGAGCATATCCCTGGGCCGTGACTCCTTAAGGCCACCATACCTCACCAAACCTTCCACAGTTTGGCCGTACAGCCCATGTGACTTGTCCATGTGCCTTTCTTAGTTATCTCATCTGTCAAATGCTCAGATGACCAGAGAGGATGTCCAGGGGGTGGGTGGAGGCTACCATGAACATGAGAGGACCTCTTCTCCTCCCCCAGAGCCTAACACCTCCTGCTATGGCGTACATAAGAGAGATATACTCACCTCCCAGGGCACCTTCTCATTAGGCACAGGGAAGCGCATGATGCGGGCATTGGGGTAGAGGAGGTGGCGGGCGCTGATGTGGTAACCATCTCCTTGTTCCTCTACCTTCTTCCTGATACTCAGCTCAGCATCTGGTTCATCAAAGGCCCTTTGGGGTGCTTGAAAGAGTCACAAGTTTGAATGACAGTTCCAACAACCCCGCTTCCCACCCCAGGGATCCCAGCCATGGAAGGACAAAGGTCACCATCCCTTAGCAGATACCTGCCACTAAAGTCACCCTTAGATATCTCAATAGTGGGTTAACATCACCGGCTGCTACAGGGCTTGTCCAATTAATGGGAGGGGGCGTACATTTTTTCCCTAGAGGCTAGCCTCACCTAAGGAAGACCATGACCATTCATGTCCATTTCTTTACTGGCTGAACATTTAGGGAAGCAGGCTTTCATTTCTATGCCTTGATTGACATGGTAGCTTCAGTCACCCAGAACTGTTCCCTGCTCCCAACTTTGCAGCAGGATATAAAAAAGAAGTCAGGGAGGCCTGACATGCTGTCCCCAGAAGCCCAGTAACGTGTTCAAGCCAGGAGAGACCTGCTCAGCTCACAGGAGGAGGTAAGGGCTGTCTGCCTCCTGGGGCATGGGGACAGCTCCAGCCAAAGTCCTCCTTCAGCAAAGCCTCTGTAGCTGTCTCTCCTCCAAGCCCATCCCCCAGACTCAAAACCACACAGACTGTTGGAGACAGCTCCTGAGAGAACATATACTCACCCAGGGTCAGCGCACCTGCCCCCGAGCCAAAGCCACTGTCCTTCAGGGTTGTCACGATCCAATGCAAAGCCCTGGTCATCTGAGTCACCTGGATGGTATATCCCAGAAAAGGCTAGGTTGGCCTCCTTTGATCCACACTGCATGTGGTTTATGGCCTGGAGGTCTGGCCTCAATCCCCAAGTGGCCCAGGCATCCTGATGGACTATGCAGCTTTGGAGGAGAACTTGGGGGTTGAGCCTCTGGCCCCAAAGTTTAGATATAGTCCCAAAACATCAGTGTCTCAGGGGTGGTCTCAAGTGGAGAGAGGAGCCGTGTATACTCTGGGACCACCAGGGACGTACTGAATATGGGTGCCTCACAATTCAAATCTGAGGCTCCTTGTTAGAAGGCTTGGGTAGAATTTTTATTTTTATTTTTTTGGTTTGGTTTTTCGAGACAGGGTTTCTCTGTGTAGCCCTGGCTGTCCTGGAACTCACTCTGTAGACCAGGCTAGCCTCGAACTCTTGAACTCAGAAGTCCACCTGCCTCTGCCTCCCAAGTGCTGGGATTGGGCAGAATTTTTTTAGGGAATAAAATCTTCCAATAGATAATGATCTCTCTCTCTGTGTCTGTCTCTGTCTGCTCTGTCTCTCTGTCTCTATCTCTCTCTCCTCTCTCTTTCTCTCTTCCACCTCTCTCTCTTCTCTCTCTTCTCTCTCTTCTCTCTCTCTCTCTCTCTCTCTCTCTCCCTCTCCCTCCCTCCCCTACACTTTCCCTACTCCCTCTTACAAATATCTGTTCCTGCATCTTTTCCCAAAGTGCTTGGTCTCAGTGTCACCATACCACAACATAAAATTGCCCCACAAGGCCCCGACTTCCAACCTACCTACCTGTTCCTCCAGGGAGGCCAGCCTCTGCTCTGTGGAGCCTGACCTCTTCACACGGTCCATGTCCAGCAGATCCACCATGGTGTCCACTCTGAAAGAGGACAGATGGACAAATGAGACCCCAATTCCAGACAACCCCACCAAACCCAGCAGCCCGGGTGTGACCTCCCTTCGGCTCTCACTTCAATACTGTGTCTTGTCATTTGAAAGTATCTACAGCACACATCGGTATCATAAAATCAAACTGTTCCAGCACTCGGACAACCCAGGCTCACGTGGCCTAGCCCAATGGGCCATCAGAGGTGTCATCTGGAGGGGGTGATGGCATTTACAGCAGCCCACTTGTCTAGGTTTGCCTCGTGGTGCTGAGCTCTGAAAGCCACCTCAGATGACAAGGCTTTGGGGGACAGCTGAGCTGGTGCGTGTAATGCGGGGCAGTTGGGGAATGTTTAGTTTGAACCAGAAGACCCACTCCCCTCCATGACCAGCTGTGTTTATAGTTAAACCAATGGCAGGTCAACGCCGGCCTGCCTGCATGCATTCCTGCCTGCCTGCCTCCCTAGTTTTGCCCAGGGATTCCTTTGCTTCCTCCCACTTGCAGTGCCAACTGCTAGCAATATTCTTTTGTAATAAAGGGAGCCGCAGGGTGATATCTGTTCAGTGTTTCTGGGACGTGACCCAATTTAAACAGCCACTCAGGGAAGGGAAGCGAAGGACCACACTGTGTGTGATGATGTCTGCTTTCCCACACATTGTGTTGTTTCGGTCCACAAAAGACATTCTGGTACACTTGCGTCTTTTTTTTTTTTTATCTTCCCCAAGACAACCTTGTGAATATGTAAGAGTGATGCTTACAGCATATTTGAAATCCCATGATTCAATCACAGTGACACATAGAAACCACTGAGATTGACAGCAACCCCAAACTTCCAGGCAATCTCTGGAGGTGAGGGGCTGGGAATCAACTTAGCTCAGCAGGGTGACTCCCTGGGTCTCAGATCCCTCACAGTGCCCCCAGCGAGAAAGTGACCAGGCCTAGGTCCTTGCCAGGTCTCAGGGACTGCCTGTTCATCATTTCTTGTCTCTCTCTGCTTCGCAGAGCTTGCCTACTGTACGCATAGATTTCTAGACAATAAGCCAGAGGTTCTAAGATGTTACACCTTAGCAGGCTAGATATTACTGCCACTCCAGGCCCCATGCTAGAAACTGGACATCAGATCCATTCTGAGTGCCTGACAAGGAGGAAAATCTGGGATAAGGGCTGAGCGGGTACATGTGGTTGACTTCTTTAGGGCCAGCCTAGTTCCCTGAGGCAGGAGAGCACAAAATCAGGAGAGGCCCCCAAATTCAGGGTATACTGTTTACCAGTAGCAAACACTGGCCTGTTCTTCTTCTGTTCCTTTCTGAGTCTTTGTCGCCTCAATGGCAGTGATGAAGCAACACCTCCTTGTAAGAAGGGCTGGGTAGGGTAGGGGTGTAGGTCGTATTCTCAGTCAACAGCAAGCCTTTGACGCTGTGCCTGTCAGAACCTTCTTGCTGACTCTACTGACCCATGTAGGAGGAGCTAAGGTGGGAGGAGTAAGGAGAGGAAGAGGAGAAGTAAGGAAAGGAGGAGGAGAAGGAAGAGGAGGAGCTAGGAGAGACAGAGAGAAAGAGAGAGAGACAGACAGAGAAACAGAGAGAGAGAGAAACATGGAGGCAGATGTTTGCGTGTCTCTGGCAGTCAAAGGTAGTTGGTATATCTAGGTTGGGTATTGGGTTACACCTCTGATTGTATGGGCATCTTGTTATTGATCATTACCAAATTTATAAAGCCTTTGGGTAATCTAAGCATTAGCATCTCATTTGTACCGAGCCTGCGTGGATAGTGAGATGGTCTGGGCAATGTCCAGCCTTGCGGAGACAGTGTGGAAGATTGGCAGAGCCATCTCCCATGCTGGTGTCTCGTGGGTGGCAGGGCTGGTGTTTCTGGCTGGCCATTTCTAGCTGCGGATGACGTGGTCTCTGGCCACAGAACATGGTGGCTGAGCTAGGCAGAGCCGCCACAGCTTAGATAGTGGGATTCACTAGCAGCCGTTTTAAATAATTACTTCAACAGACCCAGCTTCAAGATCATCCTGCTGAGGGAGTGTTCAAACATAATCCCCATTTCAGAAGCTCCCTGGATACCACACAGCCCAGTATCTGGGCAGTGGGCACAACTACTGTTCAAAATCAAATGCAGGTAACAGCAGGTGCTGAGAGGCAGCATGGACCTGGGCACCTGCCCTTTAAAGACAATGAAAATGTAGTGTCAGCAAAGAACACAATGGCCCAGCTTGCTGCCGGCCAGCCAGGGCAAGATCCAAAGATCAAGGACCACACAGCATTCACTAACTCTCTGCCAGGCTCTGGGCTTTGGATGGGGGCCAATTACTGTGGGGACCCTGTAGGATTCTGTCCCAGCTCTCAAGAAGCTCATGGAGGGACAGCTGGATACTACACTGTGATGGTTCAAATAAAAAATGTCCTACCCGCCGGGCGGTGGTGGCGCACGCCTTTAATCCCAGCACTTGGGAGGCAGAGGCAGGCGGATTTCTGAGTTCGAGAGTTCGAGGCTAGCCTGGTCTACAGAGTGAGTTCCAGGACAGCCAGGGCTACACAGAGAAACCCTGTCTCGAAAAACCAAAAAAAAAAAAAAAAAAAAATGTCCTACTCCATGTCTTGGGCATTTGAATATTTGGTCCCTAGTAGATGGCCCTGTTTGGGAAGGGTTAGGTGGTCCATTCTTGCTAGAGGAAGTACGTCACAGGTAGATTTTGAGATGTGCTCTCTCTGCTTTGTGCTGGAAGTTCAAGACATGAGCTCTCCGCTTTGTGCTCCTGCTGAAATGCCTGCCACCCGCTGCCATGCTGTCCCCATTATTATGGACACAAACCTTCTGGACCCATAAGTCAAAATAAACTCTTTCTTCTGTAAGTTGCCTGGGTCGTGGTGTTTTATCACAGCTACTGGAAATTAACCAGTACCACTCCCAAGCCGTCAACTGATACATTCACCAACCAATGAGCTTACCTACAACTCTACCAATAAACCGCAAATGAGCCTGAGAAACCATCATCCAACACACCAGGCAACCTGTCAGCCAGCCTTCAGAATTACTTAAGGGTAAGGGCAGAGAGTATGGAAGCAGGGCTGACTCTTTAAGGCAACGGCAGTGAGGGCTGTTCTAAGCAGAGGGCGTTCCAAGGACTAACATCCAAGGATGTCATTGTACCCAAACTCAAACAAGTGGCACATTTTTGTCTAACTCTCCCAGAAGGGGTTGTGGTTGTTAGCTGGTTCATTGAGGTTCCTCGATGTTACTGTCATTGTCACTGTAACGACCAGCACTATCTGGAACAGAACCATCAATCTCAACACCATCATCTCCAACATTATCACTGTCACCAGCACTAACCACCAGCTCTAGTACCGTTGTCACCATGTCACATCAACACTGTCACCATTACCGCCCCTACCATCATCAGTACCATCATCATCATCATAATCACCATCACCACCATCACCACCTTCATCATCACAATCAAGTGACCTGTTTGCCTGTCTGGCCACAAGGATATCCAGTTTTCTCTCCCACAAGTTGAGCATAGGCCCTCCCCCATGGGACCACACTTAGGATGGCTTTGGAACTATGTGGCATGGCTTTAAGGGTGGCCCTCCCGGAGGATGGCTCTCGGCCTCTGTACTTCTCACTGATGTCCTGGATCTTCTGCTCTGGCCGCTGTTTGTGCTGGTACTGCTGGTTCTGCAGGTAGTTCTCCTTCAGGTAGAGCTCCCAGGACAGGAGGGCTGCCTCTTCGTTCTTCTCCAGCTTGTTCTCTGGAGACAGGAAAGGGTTAACAAGGACCTGATAATTCACCCAGAGCCCCATGGAAAGGGTCTATTGCTCCATCTCCAGGCCCAGGGAACTACCAGCTCGTGTCAGGTGCAGTGATAGCCCACCAGGATGAGAACTTAGCATGCCTACTGACTGTCCAGGGCTCTGTAAGAAACCTCACACTCACGCCTGCACCCAGAATAGTGGGACTGCAGTTTGGGGACAAGGGAACTCACTGAGCTGCTTGTGCCTCTTGGCAGGGATCTTCAGGACAATCCTCTTGATCAGGAGCTGCAGGTGGCTGAGAAGGATGAATGGGGGAGGGGCCGGGGGTCGGCCATGGTACTCCTCAATCAGGTCGTGGCGCTGGAACTTCCAGATCTGGTCTGTGTGTTCCTGCACCTCCTGGAAGGTATAGCTAGTGGGAGGCAGAGGTATCAGAATGTTTGTGGGATACAGCAGTCTAGCCTGGAATAGCAGAGGCAGGTGAGCAGAAAGCACACCAAACGCCGAGAGGCAGCCAGCTTCTGGGAGCAGGTGAGGAACAGGAAATCATCAGGATTTTAGATCTGTATTCAGGAATCAGGAATAAGCAATGACAGCATTGGGAAGGGGCTAGACAGAGCTAATGTGTGTATCTAGTGCTTTGGACAAGCATAAGATGGTGTCATGGGTACTTCAGGTACCCAAGTCTGACATGGAGACCCAGGAGCAGGGGAAGAGACATGTACCACTTTGTCAGATGGCTTTTCCTGTCTAAGGGACAGAGTTCTTCCTACTCCCTACCCATACCTCTTACCCTGACCTCAGATATAGTTAGCACGTGTGGTTCTTAAGGTTTAGAATACTCTAAAATGAAAGGGGCAGCCCCTGAACTCAGCTGGGAAGAAAAGAGTGCATGGCGCACACCACAACAGAAGGACTTCCAAAGGTCTCAGCCACCCAGAACCTGTCTGCTAAGACAGGAATCCAAGGGTTCAAGGGTTTTACTATGGACAGGTTGGACCTTCCATGGTTGAGCTGGTCCCTAGCAGAGTAGGAGAAGGATCCAGAGTCAGTGGACCAATGTAGCTGCTTATATTCTAATGCTAAGTGGGTCCCCAAAACTGTTTACATGAGAGCGTCTGCATGTAGCTTCTGGGAACCTGCCCCCAGTTGATTCTGGTTGATAAAGATGCCAGCAGCTAATGGCTGTGGAGGAGAGAGTCAGAGGCAGGATTTAGGGTTCCCGGGACTTGGGACTTGGAGGAGGAAGAGAGGAAAGAGAGACACTATGTCTGAGGAGTGTGCAGGAGAGAGAAGCAGAGACACCCTTGTAAAGGGACCATGAGAACGCAGCCCAGAGGGCTGCTCAACTGGGTCTAGAGCAGCCCAGATGGAACAGAGACTATGGAAGTAGTAACTGGGAACTATTGGAGGAAGGGAGAGGGAGATTCTAACAGCACAGAGGATAGGCAGTAGCCCAGCGACTGTGCTGCCTAAGGCACATTAAATATAAAGGCTGTGTGTGTGTGTGTGTGTGTGTGTGTGTGTGTGTGTGTTTCATTCAGGAACATAAACCATTGAAGTGGGTGTAGCGGCATATTTTCCCACAAGTTGGGAGGAGCTAAGGTGGGAGGAGTAAAGAGAGGAAGAGGAGACAGGAAGAGGAGGAGCTGGGGAGGCTGAGATGTAGGTGCCACGGATGACCACGCATGTACCGAGAGCAGTCCTGGCTAACAACTTATATCTAGGTTAGTTAACTGGTTAACACTTTTAATTGCGTGGGAATCTTGTTATTTGAGCATTACCAAACATATAAAGCCTTTGGATAATCTTTAAGCATTAGAGTCTCATTTCTACCGGGTGCCGTGCGGATGGCGGGATGGTCTGGGCTGAGCTCAGCCTTGAGGAGACAGCGTGGAAGATTGGCAGAGCCATCTCCCACGCTGGCGTCTCGTAGGTAACAGGGCCAGTGTCTCTGGCTGCATGAGCCGAGCAGCTGTGGCGTATTCTCAGGCCTAGGCTAGTCAGGAAGATGGCGGCTGATTAAGAACAAACCAGATTGAGCGCTGCCATTATAAAACAGACAGGGGCTTCTGGGCCCCTAGGAACGGTGACACAGACAGGATGGCATGCTGGCCCCACCCACTCCATCGGGTTGTCACGTGACTGCCTGCGCATGCGCCAGCCCAGGAGAGGCCTGCCCTGCACAGGAGCCCACACTCACTTGAACATGGCGATGAGTAAGTTAAGGAGCAGGATGTTTGCAAAGAGCAGGTAGAGGCAGAGCAGGGTGACCGTCAGCCACTCGGGGAAGGCAGGTGCCTGCCCTGTCCAGTCGCTCTCAGGACACTTTGGCTTGTAGGGGTCCGTGCCATTGGGGCTGCACTGGTCCATGCTGAAATTCACGCCTTTGGGGGAAACGGGAAGGGGCAACCAAAAACCATGCAGTCAGTTACCAAGACAACCAAAAACATAAATAAAGAATACAGTCAGTTACCGGGAACTGGGTGACAGGGACCTTGGTCATTGGGTCACTGAAGGTCCCTACAGGCTTGAACATCTGCATCCCAGGAGTTAGGGGCTGGGTCCAATGCCAGAGAAGAGGACCATCTGTACTGGGATATCCTCAAGCAGGAAGTGGACTGTTTAGGGGAGCTGAGAGCCTGGAGCCAGAGCTGTCTTCTAGGTTGGCACCCTGCACCCCAGGATGCACCTCTCTCTCTCCCCTCTCCCCCCCCCAGGACACTTCTCATGGCTACAGTCATCAGTGCATGGGTCTTGACCCTGAGAAGTTTAATTAGAAGGAAAAGATTTTAAGAGAAATAACTGGGCGGCAGAGAGGCAGCTCGGCAGGTTAGAGTACTGCCCTTCCAGGGGACCCAAGCGCAGTTCCCAGTACGAGCTCCAGGTGGCGCTCAATGGCTAGAACTCCAGCTCCTGGGGAATTAGACACTGCGGGCACTACTATCATGTGCACGTGCACACACACACACACACACACACACACATACACAAACACACGCTAAAAATAAACTAAAAAAATAATAGGAATAAAAAAATAAAAAGAGGGCTGGAGAGATGGCTCAGTGGTTAAGAGCACTGACTGTTCTGTCAGAGGTCCTGAGTTCAATTCCCAGGAACCACATGGTGGCTCATAACCATCTGTAATGTGATTCGATGCACTCTTCTAGTGTGTGTCTGAAGATAGCTGCAGTGTGTACTCATAGAAATAAAAAAATAAATAAATCTTTAAAAAAATAAAAATAAAAGAAAAATAACAGCAACACACACTAAAAAAGAATACCATACCCCTAGACTGAACTTAACAGCTTCAGACTTTCACAGGGAGCCAGGACAACTCAGTGGGGGATGCTTGACAACTAATGCTGCTGGGACAAGGGACAGTCACATGGGAAAGAATAATTGTTCCAAGCCCGGTGATGCATAGAGTGCCAGTCCTGGGGATGCAGAGGCAGGGGGTTCACTGACAGTTTCAGGGCTATGCAGTGAGACCTGCCTACCCACAGGGACTGAAGACACAGCACTGAATCCTCTTCGAGAGGATCTGAGTTCAATTCCCAGCATCCACATGGCAGCCACAACCATCTCTAACTCCGTTTCCGGGGAATCTGGTGCCTTCTTCTGGCCTCCCTGGACACTAAGCACACATAATGCACAGACATACATGCAAACAAAAGACCAATACATATAAAATAACAAAAGAAATACAAGAACAACCCTTATCTCACACACGGACGTGTGTAGATAAAGCAGACCCGTGGCTGCAGAGGGAGCCAGGACAGTGTCACCAATGGGGCGGGGCTGAATGCTAGTCTTTTGCAAATGGGTAGGAAGCCAACAGAATAATCAAAAGCTACAAACCCTCACAAGACAAACACACTCGTAAATCTTTTGAGTCTTGGGTTTGGCAGTGACTTCTCCACTGTGATACAGTGGAGATCTTTATAAATCAAGCTGCACCTCATTAAAATTCTATGTTTCAGAGAAAGCTGTCTTTTCATAAATAAAATAGAAAGACAAGCCCTGTCATAACAGTAAATGCTGCAAACTGGCCTTAGGATAAAAGTCTTAAAAGCCTCAATAATAAAAAATATAATGGAAGAGAGAAAATGAACACTAGACATAAATGGATATTTCTCCTAAGAAGTTGCACAAATAGTCCAGTAAGCAAGCATGTGGAAATAGGTCCACAGAAGCCATTAGAGAAATGTCAATCAAATCCACAAGAAGACACTGCCGACACCCACCCGACAGTCTCAAGTGTGAACGTGAAGAGACTGAAGCATGTATCCTCCGTGGAAGCAACTTGGCGTGTCAGCAGAGTTAACCACACCCACACGGGAGCACAGACACACGAGTTCACACCGGTAGCAGCCACAGTAGCCAAAAACCAGATCGAATGCAAGTGGTCCCTGCTTACGGATAACTAAAAGGTGTTCCATCCATGCCAAGAAATACAACTAACCGATAAACTTGAATGAAATGCTTGCTGATACCTGCTACCCCTGCCCCCGAGGAACCCTGAACATGGCACCGGGTGACAAAGCCAGATGAAGCCAACTTCACACCACCTTAGCTCTAGCTTGTGTGACATGTGTGACATGTCCCGATGTCCCAGAGGGTAAATGTGTGGGTGGCAGCGGAGGGGGGCTTTCTAGGACTGAGGGAGGAGGGCAGCGACTGTTGATGGGATGGTGTCTGAAGCTAGCGTCCGTAAGACACGGTTCATGTGTCCTGTGTGGACCTTCTGTGGGTAGCTGTGATGTGAGAAGTCTACCTGAAGGATGCTGGTTAAAACCAGCAACAACAAAATGAAATGCATATGGACTGGGGAATGGTAAAATACCTCCCTCACGGCATGAGGACGTGTGTTCAGAACACATGTTAAAAACCAGGTGTTATCTCTCACATTTTCAAAACCAGAGCCAAGGAGGAGACAGGTGGATCCCTGGGACCAGGCAAGTTCTAGCCCTCTGAGAGATCCTGTCTCAAAAAACTGAGGGACTGGAAAGATGGCTCAATTAGTTAAGAGTCCTTCCAGAGGACCTGGGTTCGATTCCCAACACCCACATAGATGCTCACAGCCGTGTGAAGACTCAAACACTCATACGTGTAGAATAGAAATGAAGGAAAACATAAAAATACAAGGTGAGTGGCTCCTACAAAATGACACCTGAAGTTGTCCTCTGACACCACACATGTGTACACACTTACACATGCACTCACACACACGTGCGCACCTACACACACACACATGCTCACATTCATACCTGTACATGCACACACGGGCTCACATACGAGCACAGATACACACACACACACATACATACACACAGACAAAACACACATGCACACACATACATACATACATACACACAGACAAAACACACATATGTACACACATATGCGTGTGCGCGCACACACACACATACATACACACAGACAAAACACACATATGCGCACACACATACACACACACACACAAAAGTCATCTTTCTGTCAGAGAGTAAGAAGTAATTTCTGACTATGGGGGTGAGGGAAAGAGGGATCAGGTGACTGTCAGCTGTGCCCCGTACATCTCTGGCATAGTTTAAATTCCTGTTCATATGCTTCTCATCAATGGGGAAATGCAGGTAGTGTTTACTGTCTGTTGAGAGCTATCACCATCCAAGGCAAGCTGACCCAATGGAGCCCCAGATTTTCCCAGTCCTTAGCCACACAGCCTGGCTGGAAGTGAACCCCATCCCCTCCTGCAACCTTGGACTCTTTGGGAATCCTAGGGAGCCCCCACCCTCTTGCCCCTTAGATACCCACAACCTGGCTCCTACCGTCAATATAGGTTGGGATCTGCCCAAAGATGGTGAGGTAAGAGTGGTAGACAACCCCACGGAAGATCCAGTCCACGCGGCTCTCATTGTGGATGAGGATGGCCTGCTTGGCCACGCCGAAGGACACCACCCACACCGCCAGGAGAAAGAGGAAGAAGAAGACGTCCTTCATCTGCAGAGAGAGAAACAACGGGCTGCACCCTGGATGCCCTCTCCCCGATATCACCTGGATACAGATGCAGGATGCTGGGGAATATCCCAGGGCTTTCATGCAACCCCACAGAGCACACTGTGCTCTTCATAGGGGGTACCCCAAGACATGGAATGGGATCAATGTTGACCTGAAGAATAAAGGGCTTGCATTCTGAACAGCAATGGGGTCCATGCTGGGGCTGTGAAATGAGAAATATGGAAGGCAGCCAGGAGAAGGCGGCATCCAGACAACAGCATGAGCGACATTCATAGATTCTGGGAATGAGGCAGAGGCGAGACCTAATACAAATGGTAAGCTCCGCCCCTTCCTACATTCTTCATGATGAGCACAGCTCTCAGCTTCCCTCTCAGTGGCCATGCGTTCCAGACAAGGTCAGGCCCTTGTGCTCTCACCATCCGCTTGACGATGATGATCTTGGGCCCCAGTGTCTTGCTAATCGTGAAGATGTGCATGAGACGGAGACAGAACATGATGAAGTCCAAAGACAGGATGATGCGCCCAGGGTACAGCGTCGCTGGGATGAGCCTGTAGGCAGGACACCACCTCAGGCTCTGCATGCCAGGAGGCAGAGGTTTCCAACACCTCTCCCTAGCTTGGGGTCCTTGGAGGTACAGGGCTCTGGAGGAGCCAGGCCTAAATACATCAAAGGCGAGGGTGACGTCGAGGGCAGATTATCTATAGAGAACTGAGTTGACTTCAGTAGAGTCTAAAAACTCAGGTACAAGGACATCCAAGAAATAACTGAGGAGCCTTGGTCATACCTGTCCCACTTCAAGAAGGGAGAGGGCCACCACGTCTCAGATACACAACTGTCATGAGTGGGGTGTAACCCAGCAGCAAGGGGCAAAGGGGAGACTTTGTATCTGAAAAGCTCAGACAAACAATATAACTGGTGGTCCCTGCATATGAGAGCAACCCAAGATTGATAAAGAGAAGTCACACACTTCAATACCATCTCTCCATCAGTGCCAAGGGCAAGCATGGTCTGGGCCATCCACAGACAGGCAAGAGTTGGGGGTTCAAAGATCACCTGTCGGGGGTCAAGCCAGCTCCCTGCCTTCTCTTAAACTGGCTGGGTTCAGGTGCCATGCAGGGAGAAGGAGGGGCCACCCTGGCTACTCACCGGCAGGTCAACCCTACTATGAAGAGCAGAATAGCCCCAACGTCCAGTTTGTTCCAGAAGTCACTGAAGTACAAGGACGCCATCTTCATCAGCCCGCAGCCATCAGGATCGTAGAATAGCTACTGAGGAGACCACAGTTAGGAGAGGCCCAACATCTCCATCAGTGCCATATAAGCAAAGCCCTTTGTGGAGAGATCTTGACTATGGTGGGGGCCAGCGGGACACAGGGTGGACCTCGGGACTCAACAAGTCCAACGAACAGCACGAATGGCGGTAAGTTCCTACCAGACTTCACTGCTAGTCTCCCATGGACCAGGGATGCTATTAAACCTGTGTGTACATGTGTGCGCATGAGCATGTGTGTGTGTGCGCGCGCATGCTCAAGAGAACCTTCCTCCCCGCTACCAGCAAAGGATCCCTCCCTCTGCGCGCGTGCGCAGGCGCAGGCACCATGCTCAAGAGAACCTCCCTCCTTCCCACCAGCACCTCCCACAAGTATCTTTGCTCTATCCAGAATGGTGCCTGCTTTCTGAGACAGCCCAGAAACGGGGAGCCTGGAAGAGACCCCAGGATCCTTACACAGTCTGCCTGGCGGTAATCCTCACACTTTTCTGGTACGGCACCCCCAACAAAGGCATGTCTTTTCCCTAGGCCTGAGGGACAGATTCTAAGACACACAGCCCTCTATCTTGGGGCTGCTGGGTGACGTGAGTTCAGGGGACACAGAAGCTCTGATCCTCATAGAGGGTCTCCCTACGGAGGCTGAGGAGGCCCAAACTTTCAGACCCTCAACATGGCTCTTGCCTCATCCAGCTCCAGCCCCACAGTTCCTTCTTGGGGTCTCCTCTTTCTTCTTTGAGTCTCCCAACAGGAAGTTGACCACCCAATATAATCTGGTACCACAAGGATACAGTGGGACCCTAACTGAGTGAAGAGTTAGTCTGTTCAGTGGTCATGAAGGCCTTTATTCTAGAAGGTGACCTCAAGTCCCTGGACTATCCAGCCTCCCAGTAGCATCCTCTTTATCAGGAGTGGGAGCTAGTCCAGGTGGTCATATAGGACTCACGTCACTCAGGACTAGTTTGACTCTAAAGGGACTAGAGACAGATCAGCCATGAGGACAGAGTCACGTCTGTGTGACTGGCCCCCAGTGCAAACCCTGGACCCTGTAGCCTGCAGAAGATGCTTGAATGACACTGGCCCTGAATGTCATTACACATCCTAGCAGGGAGCATCAAGTTCTGCCTCTGCCCCAGGAAAGAGACCTCTGGATACTCTGATGCAGCAGTCCTTGGGTGGACCGGTACCTCTGTGTTTGGCACGTTTTATTCTAAACCCTTTATGTGGAGTGACCCATAACGACATCCATGGCTCTCCGTCAGCCCAAGTCTTTTGCAAATGATCACACAGAACCCCACAGCTGGCACTGTGGGGAGACACGCCTACTCATAGGTGACCATAGAATGTGATTAGGCAAGTGGGAGACCTTGGGCCACCCAGAACCAGCTCAACCTCTGGTAGCACTGGAAACTGAGGTCAGTCATGAGTGGTTTGCCTTGGAAAGGTCCAGAAGCCCAGCCTCAGACAAGGCAGCCAGGCCATAGAGGCAAAGCTCCCAAGTGGAGGGTTAGGTACCTGCCTCCTGGGGTTCTGCCCAGCAACCTGGGGCAGGGAGTTGGGTAAGGCTCGGTTGTTAACAGACTCTTGATGTGAGAGCAATGAGTACCTGCCGTGTCTCTTCGCACACCAGGGAGAAGAGCCACAGGTAGATGAGGCACTCGCACCAGGATGGTGACGGCTGGAAGTCCACCATGAGCACATAGGCAAACAGGCAGAGAAAGGCAAAGTAGGAGATGATATTCAGATGGAAGATGACCACGGGCGCGTTGAAGAAGGCACGGACCCGGGCTGGGCGGCACAGTGCCTGCAGTCTCTTTTCTCTGTAGGAGAAGACACATCAGGTGACTGTGACATCCCACAGACTTTGATCCCCGGGATCCCCACTCACCCTTGCTCGAGGGGCAAATGTACTGAGAAAAGATCAGCTCTCCTGATACTCAAGGTCACTTAGCAGTTATAGACAGGCCAGCAAGACAGCCTTGACAGTAAAGACCCTAAAACTTGAATAGGCCCAAAAGGTTTCTCTATACATTGAATCTCTATACATCCTGTGGACCTCACAGCCTCTATCCAGGGCCATGCTTAGTTGTGAGCCTGACCTGGGTTAGGTGCCCTCACAAATCAGGACCAGCTACCATTACTGCCTTAAGGGTCAGTCTAACAGGGTGACCAAGACCTGTGCGCTAATGTGCAGCTTTGTCACAGTTGCTATTGGAAACACAGGCTCAGCTCTGTTCAGCTCAGCCCTGTTCCTCTCAGGGAAGGAGAAGACACTACAAAGGTCGCACAGTGATGCCCATGACCCCGGGCAGGATGAGATTGACTTCTGGTCTTCCTAGGTTTGTGCAGGGTGGGAATCCAGAAGGCAGGGCAGACTGAGACTGCTCCTCAGTGCCTCAGTTTCCCCTAGGACACATTTCCATCAATCAGGCTGTGAGAGGGTGACGGACCATGTGATCTCTGTCTATGAGAGAGCTTCCCACTGGCCACCCGGGCTGGGGCTTGGTATCTGTCCCTGAACTCCCAGGGAGAACCCAGCGGCACTGTCTACCAAAACAAAGATGACATCTTAACAAGAGTCCATGTGCTCTAAGGTAACCACAAGTGAAGCATAGCCAGGCCTGGTCTTCAGTCTTCCATCCAGTCTGGCTGGAAGACCAAGGCTACGCTCATCTACTCCAGGCTTCCTGTTGCCATGGAGCTGAGGTCAAGCGACAGACTCATCAGCACCACCACCATCCAGTATCCAGCAGAAAACTCAGTGCATTGAAGTTTGACCTAATGTGGTACCATTGGTTGTACTCCTCCATTTCCTGTACATTCTAGGGGTCCCTCCTCCTCACCTGAAAGAGATGAGGCCGGTGAAGAGCAGCGGGAAGGCCAGCATGCACAGGATAATCCTCCACAGACCATTGTCCACACATAGCTGGCCCCACCATACCTTGGTTAAGAAAGCCTGTAGACAGGGTGGGGTCTCAGGACAGTGGGTACCCAGAGGCCTGACCCTAACCCACCCAAGACCCCAACCACCCAAGGATAAGCAATGGTCACATCCTTATAACCACAGTGCTCTGAACCCCTGACCGCAGGTGTCCAGCGTGACAGGTACCCCACTGTCAGCCAGCAGAGGAATGGGGGCTGGGGTGATTGGAGGCAGGCCACTGTGCATGGTGGAGAAGCAGAACTTATTACATGGGCTCTGACTTCCCTCCTGCCTGCCATCCCTCCTCCAGCTGCAGGATTCCCGATCTCTGCAAGGTCCCAAGAGCATCCAATCCCAGGCAGTCATAAGTAGACCCTTTTCAGTTCCATGGGCCAGGTTGGATTCCTCCCTGGGTATCCCCAGTCTCTGCACAGCCCAGGACACATGGATTTCTATAGTCATGATCACAGAACAAGCCTGTGCTCTAAGAATAGCCAATCAATAAAGGACTATGTCCTCTGGTCCTTAAGGTCCCATGAAGGCTACGCTGTCCCCCTGTTCTTCCTGAGACCCCCCCCTTAGGTGACACGGGCTCTTGGAAACTACACTGAGGCCACCTGACATTTGAACTGCTGCCTCCGGGGCCACCAGCCACATACTTTGCTGTGTGCCAGTTTGCCCATCCCCAAACCAGGAGACAAGTGCCTGTCCATCCACCTATGGCTAAATATCAGGCAGTCTCCCAGTCATCAAAGAGTTGCATTGCTGGGAACAGCCATGTCATCGGAGTCAGAGCTGTGACCACCTAAGCATCTGGCTCTGGAAGCAGGCCCTCGGGGAATAACCTGGATGCCTCCGTGAGATACGAATTTCATGTCCTTGGCCTCTAAGGCCAGCTGCAGGCAGGTGGTCTTCCCCCAGGCCTCAGACACACGGACAAGCAGCTTCTGGGCTCTTTCCTCATCCTTCCTGTAACACTCAGTGAAGACACCTGAGGAGAAGAGGAAGACATACTCAGCGCCTGGGGACAATCAGAGAGCAGGCCCTTCAAGTGATACCCGCAGCAAAGGCAAGGCTAATATATCAGTACTGTCCCGAAACATCTAGATCATGGACAAGGACTCTAATCAACAACATCAGAGCTGACATGCAGAGACAAAGATGCCAGTGACAGTGCAGGTGGCCCCAGGAGGCTTACCTATAGCTCTGTGTTCAAATTCATCCGCCAGTGCCAGCATCTCCTCAGAGCTGTCTGTATCTTCCTCCTCCTTGGACAGCTCCTTCAGGATCTTGCTACAGGCCAATGCTGCGGCGATACAGTCTTGGCTCTGGGACACAAGGACACTGTGAGGACCCACAGGACTAGCTACGTTTACCCACCCTGCTCCGAGAAACCTATGCTAGTGAACGGAGCTACTTAGAATCCCAAGTTTGTGTGGGCCCTGTTCATATAAACAGCTTGAGTCATGTCACATTAGCACATAACTTCTGATGGCGGCCTCTTGCACAGACCCATGGGTATTGTGTACTTGTTTGTCCAATAGGTATAACTAACAGGGACCCAGGCAAGTCATAGAGAACAACACTACCTACATCATAAGCCCTGGAACTAACCATAACAGATTGCTTACAGGGCCTTTATCTCTCCTTCATTTTCTTTCTGTCTTTAAGAATTATTTTTTCCACCAGAGTTTCTTGTTTCTCACTTTTAGGTGCCCCAAGCCTCTCTGGCTTAGAGATCGTAACTGTGCTGCACAGCCGTGAGCTGTGATTTGCTGTGGGAAGCGAGCCTCTGACTCAGACCACCAGTCTAAATATTGCAACTAAGCCAGGCCTGGTACCTGAGCCCAGATGATGCCCGCCAGCTCCCTGTGGTTCTGAATGATGGCCCAAATGAGAAGATCTCGGACTGGGTCAATGGTGAAGGTAACATGGCCTGTTGATCGCTTATAGAGGGACCGGAGGCTCACTCCCTGCACCTGAAAGGCAAAGAACAATCTATGTCCCAAAGACATTCCCAGCATCAGACCCCAAGATGGTGGGCAGTGTGTGTCCTCTCTTGTGATGTCACAGAGAGAGGGCACACATCACTCTTGGAATGTAATTAAATGATTTACTAGGGGCCTGAGGAAATGGATCAGTGGATAAAGAGCTTCCCATATAAGCCTGAGGAGGTTAGTTCAGATCCTCACAGCCCACGTGGGAAGAAAAGTGTGCAAGCATGCTGGTGTTTGAGTAGCAGAGACAGGAGGCCTCCCAGAGTTGGCCAGTCAGGCTAGCTGAAACAGCAAACTACAGAATCAGTAAGAGACCCTGTCTTCAAAATTAGGTGGTAGCAATCGGTGAAGATACCCAACATCAACCTCCATGTACAGACACACACAGGTCCAAATGCATATACAACACACACGCATACATGCATGCACACACATGTACTCCAATTCACCAGACTCAAGCCATAAACAGAAAAGAAGCATGAAGTCCTCCTGATGTCGACCCCAGCTAAAGTGCAAGTGTAAATGCTACACCTCCCTTGACAAGACACATGGTGCTTCCTGTCAGTCCAGGCACATAGTGAGACTTGGGGCTCGGGGGGTAGAGGGAAGGTGCTCTCCCTGAGAATCCTGTCTTCCCAGCTTTAGAATGGGGGTATTACAAGCAAACTGAGCCCCTCTAAAGGTGCTATGTCGAAGCCTAAATCTGCAACGTGGAACTTCAAAGACAAGACATCTCGGCAATTTGTCCTGGCTGATGGGATACGGAACCACCTAAAGGACAGACCTCTGGTTTGCCCCATCTCCCCATGTTGGGTCACCTTCCAGGCATGCCAAGCCCCTCTGTGACAGGTGGACCACAGCATAAGTCACAATAGAAGAAGATACAGGGCTCTAAAAAGCATTCATCTATAGTAACATGCAAAGCAGAATTCCAAAAGCCAACACACACACACACATACATACACACACATATACACACAGATACACAAAGACACACAATACACACATACATGCACATACAGACAGACACACATACAAACACATACATACAGACATACACACAGACACATACATGTACAAACATGCACACACACACACAAACACACACATACACACAGACACATACACACATCAACATGGGTGTGCCTTTGGGGTTTAAGTGAACGCACGTGGCACCATTGCACGAGCCACAGGCTGAGTGAAAAAAGAAAAGTGAGCTGATCCCTAGCGTTCATCTCTGTCTTTGCTTCCTGAGTGGAGGTGCCAGGTGACCTGCTGCCTCAGGATCCTGCCGGCATGACTTCACCAAGATGTGCCCTGGAACTGAGTCAAAATAAAGTCTTCCTCCCAAAACTTCTTTTTGTGGGGAGGAGGGGAGGTCAGGTATTTGGTTTCAATGAGGAGGGAAAATAACAACTATAGATGTTTCCAGAGGTAATTAAGTCAAAACGAGGTTATTCTAGAGCCTTTGGGGTTTAAGTGAGGAGGGTATTTCCAACCATTTTCCCATATAAAGATTCAGCAAGACTCCCCTCCTGCAGGACAGGGAGAGAGGTCTGTCTCTGCAGGAACCAGCCCTGTCGCTGTCCTCAGACCTCAGCCTCCATTACTATGTGAAAATAGTTTTTTTGTTATTGTTTAAGGTCTGTATTTCAAATCACCCACACCTTCGAGGACAGAGTGCAGAGTCCATTGTTTTGGGCTCGTTTGTATGGCCAACTGATTGTGCTTTTTTTCTCTCTCTCTCTTTTCTCTCTCCCTTTCTTTCTTTGAGACTACCTCCGTGGACTACCTCATCCTGTAGCCCAGGCTGGCCTTGAACTCTTCCTCTTCCTACCTCAGCCTCCTGAGGGCTGAAATTATAGGCATCCCCCACCCCCCCACTCCTCCCCCGCACCCCCTACACACCTAGCAGTTCATTTTCTAATGACTGTAAGCGCTCACAACCCAGCTGGGGACACAGTGGCCATCCACCAGGAAGCCAGACATTGCACATGACCAGCCTATCCCTGCACCGCCGACACCAGCATCCAGCATCACTAACGCCCACATTCCCAGCACTCACGTTCAGCTTGATGTGTGGCATGGGCAGCGAAAGCCGTGGCCGACCGTCAGTGTACCGGGGCCGGGGGTACAGCAGCTGCGTGGAGTCCCCCAGGAGTTCACGCAGCACCTGGGCCACGTGGTGCATGTGCAGCCGGGGTTTCGTGGGTGTGTAGGTTAAGCGCTCGTGTTCTTCGGCCAGCACCTTCTGCAGCTTGCTGTGGAAGAGGCAGGATGGCTCCAGGTTCTCGTACAGGCAGAGAAGGGTATCCCAAGTGACAAACTCCTTCAGCCTCACCCCATTCTCCAGGAAGAGTCTCACGAACTCAGGCTTGTTGGAGATGAGGGCAGCGGTCATCATGGGATGCAGATCTGCAGGCTGAGAGGGAGCACTGTTCAGTGATGCTCACACTAAGTCAGCGCCTCCCGGAACTCTGAGCTCAGGCCCCTAGGAGAAGCTGGTGGGATATCTGTCCTGAAGGATGGAGCCCTGGTCAAAGTCCCAAGGCAGAGCTGGAACCCTGCAGAAACGCACACCACCCCCATTTGCACACGACACACCCCCATTTGCACACGATACCCCACCTTCCACTGCCATTCGTCGGTGAAGATCTCACTGCGAGCGATGTCCACTCGGTTCCAGGCCACGGCCAGCTTCAGCTGATGGTCCCAGTTCTCGTGGCCGAAGTGGTCTTGGCTTCGAGAGGCTGTGGGTGACAGTGTGTGTCAGGTACCTCTACCTGAGGCTTGGTTGGTGCCAGGCTCAGGAGTTGTCCAGGAATTCTAGTTCCCATAAAGACTTCAAGGCGAACTCATAGCTCAGGGCTGACACCCACCTTGAGAAGCACATTTAATCACTGTTAGGCTCAGAGAATCTCAGGGCAAACTTTACACACACAGACACACAATACACACATACATGCACACACAGATACACAAACACACACATGCACACACACACAAACACACACATACACTCACATACACACAAACATGCACACACATACACACACATACACTCACATACACACAGATATATCCACACACAAACATGCACACACATACACACAGGCACACACAGACACACAAACACACATGCGCACACACACACAAACACACACATACACTCACAGACAAACACACAGAGATATCCACACACAAACATACACAGGCACACACACAAACACACACATATACACACAGACACACACACAAACACAGACACACACAGACACACACACATACACACACAGACACATACAGACACAAATAGACATACACACAAACACACACAGACACATACACACACATACACACACAAACATGCACACATACAAACACACACAAACACAAACATACTCACACACACACACGCCACCTTCATCTCCATTCTGCAGCAGCCATACCACCCAAATTCTCAGGAATGCATATCAGCCAAACATTCCTAAGCCTGTTCTCTGCCTTAACTGTGTGTGTGTGTGTGTGTGTGTGTGTGTGTGTGTGTGTGTGTGTTTTGGAGATCAGAACTCAGGTCCACAAGCCCATAGATTTCTATTTGGAGAAAAACAAAAACAGTTTCGCCTCCCTCACACCACACAATAGGGTGCTGAGACAGACTGGGTGTATAAAGTTACATCAGTGACAGTCAGCACCCTTGAGGCAGGCAGAGTTCTGAGCCTGGACACAGAGAACACAAACTACAGAGGGGAGGCTCATAAACCATGAGAGCTAATCCCTCTATTCTTCAAAGCCACTTGAAGAAAATGTGGCTGCAACCCACAAACCAAGGAACGACTTTCCACTTCAAACGTCGGACAGAGAACTCATATCAGTCGCCAAGGGGGAGAGAAAATGACAACAGAGGCCATGAAACATTCTCCACGCCACAGGAAATACACCAGGAAAAACCATACTGAAACCACACTGAGACTCTGTATCTGTCCAGGCCGGTCCCCAGCCCCCTATTATGTAGTACTTTTTTCCAGCTGAAACCTCCTTCCTGGAAGGAAACTCAGTAAGACTCAGGAAGTCCCTGAAACTCACCAAACTCACAAGGCCCATTACTTCCCAGGATTATATAAGCAATAAAGGAATGCTGAGACAAGGAGATGTTTCCACCCATGCAGCTGCCTGCAAGTGGTACAAAGAGTCCCAGAGATGCATTTTCCTGAGTCGTCACCCATACTGGAGTAGCCTTTCAGTGATGATGCCCCTGCCTCTGAGTCATCCATGCTCCTGTGAGTACATTCTCACCCACACTCGTCTAAGTAACCTCAATCAACTCATTGGTTTACCAAATTGGAGTTTGGTAGTAGTGTTACTTTGATCTGTCATTGGTTCCCTATCTGAGGTGAGCAGATGGTTTGTTGATGTCTCCCCAGGAATGCTTCCCTGGCCCTTCCTCACCCACTCTGGTGGCTCCACCTCTTTCTCTATGCTTATCTACTCTAAGTCCCTCTTATAAACGGAGTTTGCCATAGTGACGTCTTGTAAGCTCCCTCGAAGGCTACCCAGGTTAATCTTCAAAGTATTATATAGCCCAGCCTGACCTTGAACTTGGCAATGAATCTTTTGCTTCAGGCTCTTAAGTTCTGGGATTGGAAGCATGACCCCTGAGACCTGGCTTAGAATACTAACCTTTCGACTAGTAACTGTTACTGTCTTAACCTCCTATGTGTTAAAGAAAACAAATGTTGCAATTATAAGTGTTACACTGACTTTAACGTTTTTTTGACTGCCTACTGACTCTAACGTTTTTTTGACTGCCTGTGAATTTCCCTGTTCCTGATCTTTACTTCTTCACATGGCTCTGAATTGCCATCTATGGAATAAATAGTAACTTTCAGTTCTCCCTGCTGGCCCCCTGACCATTTCTTGTAACTCCGGTCTAGTGGTTACAAATTTCCTATGTTCTTGTTTATTTCTGTAACTTTGCAGCCCTCTACTTTCCACTTTCTAAAGTCTCTAATTAGAAATCTGCCCATTATCTTTTTTAATATTTATTTATTTTATGTATATGAGTACACTGTAGCTGTCTTCAGACACACCAGAAGAGGACATCGGATCCCATTACAGATGGTTGTGAGCCACCATGTGGTTGCTGGGAATTGAACTCGGGACCTCTGGAAGAGCAGTCAGTGCTCTTAACCGCTGAGCCATCTCTCCAGCCCCTGCATAGTATCTTATTGAGACTCCTTTGTATGTGATAACAGTCACTTCACTTTGTTGTTCTCAAGATTTGTCGCCTCTGAAAAGTTTAAGCGTAATGGGATAGGTGTGGGTGACTGACTTCAACTCACTGGGTGTTGGCTGTGTTTCTTGGGTGACAGGGGTGTGCAGGGCATGGCAGGGCAGCTACTACACCTGACTGAGATGCTGACGCTCATCCTGATCCCACATGTTCTGGTCTCTCCCCCTCCCTCTCCCCCCGCCCGACCCTAGCCTCACCTTTCAGTAACGCCTGCAGAATGGCCACATCCACATCCTGCTGACCGTCCTTGCCTTCCCTGAAGATTGTCAGCAGCTGCCGCCTCCGGACAATATCTTGGATCTGCAGTGAATGGATTTTAGTGAGATTTGGGGCTGGAGATACTCTGTCTCCTTGAAGATCAAAAGAAATCAAGGGCCATATGTCCCAGTCTGGGCATGTGCAGGCACAGTGAGAGTACTTGCCAACAAGCCTGATGATGACCTGACTTCAATCTCCTAGGACCCATACAGTAGAAGGAAAACCTGACTCACACAAAGTATCCTCTGATATCTATAATGTGTGCATTGTGGCACCAGCATGTAAGCATGAAACCACACACACACACATACACACACACAACTAAATGTAACAAAAATACTTTTGGCTAAAGAGAGAGATTAAATTCAGTTCTCTGAATTGCCTGAATAATTTATAATGCTGCTGAGAAAAGGCTCCTGGCCTGCCCAACAGCTCATAGCATACCCAACAGGGAAGCAAAGGTCTTCCTGACTGGGGAGGCTGGGGGGAGGGAGGATAAGGGAAGGAGATGAGGAGCTCACAGAACTCATGTTGTTTCCTTACTGGATAATCCTACAGAGTAATGTCTTAGTGAGGGTTTTACTGCTGTGAACAGACACCATGACCAAGGCAAGTCTTATAAGGATAACATTTAATTGGGGCTGGCTTACAGGTTCAAAGGTTCAGTCCAGTATCATCAAGGCAGGAGCATGGCAGCATCCAGGCAGGCATGGTGCAGGAGGAGCTGAGAGTTCTACATCTTCATCTGAAGGCTGCTAGTGGAAGACTGACTTCCAGGCAGCTGGGATGAGGGTCTTAAAGCCCACACCCACAAGGCCACACCTACTCCAACAAGGCCACACCTCCTAATAGTGCCACTCCCTGGGCTGAGCATATACAAACCATCACACCATCCACACCAAACAAGGCTACTCTGAGTCCTCGGCAAATTTAAAATGCTTCCCTAAGCTATCCAGTCAGAGAGCTCCTGGTTTCCCAATGTTCAGAAGTCCAAGCCCCGCCATGACTCCGGTGTAGCTAGCTCCAGATGTCCCTGTGGCCTATGGCTGGTGGGACCTAAACTCAGCTTGACTGGAGCCTAGCACTGCTCCCACTCACCCCAAGAAGCTCCAAGAAGCTCACTTAGTAAGTAAACCTCTGAGTGTGAGCTCAGAGCTCTGAGACTCAGCCTGCCTTGCAGGGGATAAACCAAAAGTGTAGACACTTGCTACACATTCGGCATTCGTTTGGTGGCTCCACAGGTCTCATCAGGGCACCACCCCAAAACCCAGCATCTGGACTGTGGAGCTGGGTACCTCTGAGGTCACTCCTTAGTGCTCTTATGAGGAGACAAGGTTGGACCACTCACTGCTGTGGCCAGTAAGCTCCTCAGGCATCTCAGGCAAGGTCCATCCTGTGCTTCCTGGCCCTCTTCAAGTACCACATCCCTTTATTCCCACAGACTCTGGGTCCCAGAACAGCACTCTCAAGGTGAAGTGTCCCAGAGGGTCCCTAGCATTCTACAAATAGAGTTCAGAACCCAGTTCTCCTTTGGCATACTGTCTGTCACATGCTTCAAACTCGCAGTGCCCAACCAGGTCACCTCTCCTCTTCTGGGGCTCAGAGCCCCCTCACCATCTGCAAATCCAGTCATGCACCCACTCTGATCCATTTCGGGTCTCTGGAGTCCTGGTGTGTCTGAGAGTCAGCCTGGTGACCACATGCATATGACCCTCACCTTTTTGGTCCATTCCACGATCTGGTTTTCTGTGAAAGTCTCAAACATCTCTTGGAAGAAGATGCTGAGCTTCTGCTGGATTAGGGAGATGGTGATCTCAGAGACAGGCAGAGCAGCCACCTGAGCGATGACATCAGCCACTCGGCCGGAGCCCTCCACTATCACGCAGGGCGTGCCATTGTTGATGGCGTTGTAGATGGTCTGCAAAACCGGAACCAAGTGTGAGCTGGCCAGAATCCTCACCCAGGTCTCACAAATTTAGAATAGAACGTTATTCTCTCTCTCTTTCTTTCTTTCTTTCTTTCTTTCTTTCTTTCTTTCTTTCTTTCT
>NW_021604628.1:3749392-3756896 GCF_004785775.1 Grammomys surdaster | reverse complement strand
TCTTTCTTTCTTTCTTTCTTTCTTTCTTTCTTTCTTTCTTTCTTTCTTTTTTTGTTTTTTTGAGACAGGGTTTCTCTGTGTAGCCCTGGCTGTCCTGGAACTCACTCTGCAGACCAGGCTGGCCTCGAACTCAGAAATCCACCTGCCTCTGCCTCCCAAGTGCTGAGATTAAAGGCGTGCACCACCACTGCCCTAGAACGTTATTCAATAGCAGCTGAGGTTGCATCCCACTTGCTACTAGAGTGAGCCTATGAAGCTGGAACCTTCTGGAAGTTTCCAATGGTTTGGTGCACACCGCAGAGCTGTTGCTATCACACAAGGACAAGGTGTACCACTGATACACCTGACTCAAGCTTATCACTCACCACCTAATACCAATTAGTACCAAGGATTTGTGGCATAGCCATTGGCCAGACGCATTCACAGGGATGCTGTGTAGATCCAGAAGGACCAAAACCCAAGGGATACCAGGACCATGAGGAAAACCCCAGATCTCAGCTCTAGGAGCTGGACTGGGGCTGGGGCCTGTACTTGATAGCAGTGCCTGGGATACTGGGTGGAAGACTTTTGGAGAGGCCATGGGAAAGAGAGAGCCAGCAGACTCACCATAACCTGAGCTAAAGCCAAGCCACCTCTCCCACAGGAGGGTGTATCCATCACATGCCTCCTCTCCCACCTAGAGACATCCCTGTCCTGTGGTGGATTCCCTCTCCTCCATAATCTGAGGACAGCATGCCATGTGTGTTCTCAGCGATGGCACCAGATTCTAGCCAAAGCATCTACCAGTCCTCCCTCAAAGCATCTACTAGTCCTCCCTCCAAAGCATCTACCAGTCCTCCCTCAAAGCATCTACCAATCCTCCCTCAAAGCATCTACTAGTCCTCCCTCAAAGCACCTACCAGTCCTCCTTCAAAGCATCTACTAGTCCTCCCTCCAAAGTACTTACCAGTCCTCCTTCAACACATCTATCAGTCCTCCCTCCAAAGCATCTACCAGTCCTCCCTCAAAGCCTCTCCCAGTCCTCCCTCAAAGCCTCTCCCAGTCCTCCCTCAAAGCCTCTCCTAGTCCTCCCTCAAAGCCTCTCCCAGTCCTCCCTCAAAGCCTCTCCCAGTCCTCCCTCCACAGCAGCATCCGAGCCCCACACTGCACAGCAGCGAGTACTCACATGCAGAGTGCCAGGGCCACCCTCCAACACCACGCAGACAATGGGGATCTTGATGGCCACACCTAGACAGACACAGAGCCCATGTGACGGCAAGTTGGGGGAGGCGACCGTTTGAGTCCTCTCCCTCCACCCACCCAACTCCACCCTAGTCACATGGGGAAGAGCCAGCTGTGCCCAGCGGCAGACAACGGCAGCGGCTAAAGGTGAACAATGACGGCTTGTGGAGAAGTTGCTCAGTCACCATAAAAGAGCAAACCCAGCCAGCTCGTGGTGGCACACGCCTTTAATCCCAGTACTTAGAAGACAGAAGCAAGCGGATCTCTGTGAGTTCGAGGCCAGCCTGATCCACAGAGTGAGTTCCAGGACAGTCAAGACTACACAGAGAAACCCTGTCTGGGGGTTGGGGGAATGAAGCAAACCCAAGACCACCTGGCCATTTGCTCCACCCCTACCCCCCCAGACCATTCTCCCTGACCCTGACCCTGCCCACTCACCCCACCCCTGCATCTACCACAGTAGGGACTCCTGTACCTGACTACCCAGGCCAGCCTTCCACCTGTATCCTACTCCATCCTGATTGAATTGTACAGAAGGAGCAAGAGCAGACCTCCATCTCCTCTATCCAGTGGACCGCTCTAGCCAGCCTGCCTTTCTCTACTGTTCTTTTCATGGTGCCTCAAAATCCAGGCTGGCTCAAGGAGCCTCTAGGAGGGGCTGGACCCATCCCTTGTGGGCTGAAGGGGTATGGGGGGGGGGACACACATCATGAATCTTCTTCCCTTCTATTCGACCCCACCCAGAAGGCAGAAAAATGGAGGTATGTATGGGGTTTCCTCTCCAACCCAGTGATAACAAGGGTCCCTGCCTTGACACACCTCCTACACCATCAGTGCTCCCCAAGTAGTGCTCCCCAAGCAGTGCTCCCCCAGCATGGAGCCTAAACAGATTACAGATGCCCTGGGAACTTAGTGGACATCTCATCGGACCTGGGGAAGGTGATTGGAAGACTGGGTGCCCAACCCCAGTGGGGACCCTGCTGTAGGAAGTACAAGAAGCTTGATATCTGCTGCCCAGTGTCACTCCAAACAATCCACGTGCTGAGCTGGACACCCCCCCCCATGCTCTGTGTGCTCTCCCCTCACCTCACACACTGGGCGCCCCCATCCCTCTCCCCAAAGGCAAGTGAGGTTGAGCTGAGAGGTCTGTTTGTCACCTGTTCCCATTTCACAGCCTATACCAGCTGGTTTTGTGTGTCAACTTGACACAAGCTGGAGTTATGACAGAGAAAGGAGCCTCCCTTGAGGAAATGCCTCCATGAGATCCAGCTGTAAGGCATTTTCTCAATTAGTGATCAAGGGTGGGAGGGCCCATTGTGAGTGGTGCCATTCCTGGGCTTGTAGTCCTGGGTTCTATAAGTAAAGCAGGCTGAGCAAGCCAATAAGCAGCACCCCTCCAAGGTCTCTGCATCAGCTCCTGGCTCCAGGTTCCTGCCCTGTGTGAGTTCCTGCCCTGACTTCCTTTGGTGATGAACAGCAATGTGGAAGTGTAAGCTGAATAAATCTTTTCCTCCCCAACTTGGTCATGATATTTTGTGCAGGAATAGAAACCCTGACTAAGACACAGCCTGAAACCATCTCTAATTGAAAATGTAGAATGTTCTATCAACTGACAGCCAACAGCCAAGCCTACACTAACACCCTTCCACTGATGATCGAAGCAGCAAGAGAAGACCTGTACCCATGAAGAAGCACTCAGGGACCCGAAAAATGAATATCGTTGCATTGTGATCTCACCACCATGAACTATGTAGGTCATGGCAGCCAGCTGTGGCTCTGACACAGAGCCAGCCTCTCTTCTCTCTGCCCCAGGTTCCCTCAGGAGCATGCACACTTACCCCCCCTTTCCTTCGTTTGCTCTGAGATGTACTTCTCCAGCTTAGTCCTCAGAGGAATCTCCACACCATACTGCCCATGGGTCCCATCATCCACCAGGATGAAATGGGAGTGGTTACTGTCCAGGCAGGTCAGGTTCCCTTGACCTTCCTCATCCAACATGTACTCAGCAGGGAGGCCTTCCTGTGGATGACCAGGGGAGTCTCACACACACATTGGTTTAAAAAAAAAGCCATACCTGTATTCTGGAAAGGGGGGGCATCTAATAGCTTGGATAATGACCCCCCAAAGATACCAATCCCTAAAACCAAAAGTCTGCTGGTGTTCCCTTATTTAGAAAAAGGGGCTTTGCAGCTATGATGTTAAAGATCTAAACATGAGAAGATTAGATAGGTTTGTCTGGGTGGAGCCTTAGGAACTCCCAGAAGCACCTGCAGTTAAAGGAACAGGAAGGGTCCTATCAGAGGCCCAGAATAGTATAACTTCATTTTTGTTGGGGTCAAATGATATAGTGTCCGTGCTGTGTGGGAGAGTAGCTTCTGTTTTATTTTTTATTTTTAAAATTATTATCTATTTATAAGAGTACACTGCCGCTGTCTTCAGACACACCAAAAGAGGTCACTGGATCCCATTACAGATGGTTGTGAGCCACCATGAGGTTGCTGGGAATTGAACTCAGGACCTCTAGAAGAGCAGTTAGTGCTTTTATCCACTGAGTCATCTCTTTTCCCTGGGAAAGTAACTTCTAATTGTAGTTGTTTTGTGCTACCAGACTTGGGGTCATGTTTTACAGCACCCCAAAGAGGTTACTAACCTGGGAGATGCTGCCTGACAAGACACCGTCTCTACTGTCCACAGAGCAGAGAACAGCATTACAACTGGAAGGGTTCTTAACTCGGAACACCCCTGGCCTCCATTAGCCTCAGTCTTACACCAAAAAAATGGGTGCACAAAACAGAAACATTGGTCCATCTTGTCCAGGGATGCACTCCATGATTCAGACACAAGAGAAAGACAAAGACTGTGTTCCTTAGAGCAACTATGTCTGATAAAGGGCCCCTGAGCCAGGAGGACTGCACACTGGGCCAGGCACACTCTTGTCAGCAGTGACAAAAGACTCCCTAGTCATAGATCACGATGTTCTCAGATTTCTGTGGCTGTGAATGAAATATACATGTCCTCATTAGGACAGATCCAGTGCGTCTTTAGAAAATCGGCTTAGTGAACCAAGTTATCCAACTGACGTCTCTATCTTTTTTTAAGATTTATTTTTATGTATGTGAATACACTGTTGCTCTCTTCAGACAGACCAGAAGAGGGCATCGGATCCCATTACAGATGGTTGTGAGCCACTATGTGGTTGCTGGGAATCAAACTCGGGACCCCTGGAAGAGCAGTCAGTGCTCCTAACCACTGAACCATCTCTCCAGCCCAGAAGTCTCCATTCTTAAGTAGCTGCTAAGCTGAGCTTGGAGGGTAGTGTTAAAAAAGACAGCCCAACTTGCTGCTGACTGCCAGAAACTACGGCCCTGTGGAACTTCTGGCTGGAGGCCTCTAACCACAAAGGTTCAAAGCTAAAAACTCAGGTTTTGTGGTCAGATAGCCTGGCTTAATCCAACCCCAGTGTTTGCTGGCTGTGTGGTCCTGTTCAGTCACTTCCTTCCTTGAAGCCCATTTCTCATCAAAGCAACTCTTGGGATGTACCCCCATGTAGTAATAACCAGCACATGGTTGCCTCTTGTACACTCAGTCCGTGTTAGCTGCCCACCCTCCTCACTGTGCCCTCCGCAACTCAACACTCATGCTGGCACCCAACGTGCTCCCTGAACTTCTCTCCCTCTGCCCCCATTCTTCCTCCTCCAACCCAGATTCACTCTGGAATGGCTACTCACCGCGCGATGGGTCAGCCCCTCGCGGTTGTGGATGGTGCCCCACGTGGCTATGCCAATAGTGATGACTTCACCTTCTTTGCAGCTGCTGCTCAGGCTGAAGTCCCGTACCGCCTCGCCCACCTGCTTCATCACGCCCGTGTGGGACCCTCCAGTGATGATCCAGGCCCCTGGAGAAGGAGAGACAGGCCATGCCTCTAGGTTCCAATGTGCACCCTGCCATGCTAATCCTGACACCCAGAGTCCCACTGGACTCCTGGCATGGAACCTCATCCTTAGACTCTCAAGTACATTGGCAGCTATGTCTCTAAAGCAGGATTGAGGAAGAGACACTATACTGTGATAGTATCTTCCTGGGACCTGAGTGCCCCACATTACAAGACAACGATGGGAAAGAATGAGAAACAAAGACTTGTATCTTCTCTCTCTGAGTCTCTCCTGCCCCTCTGTCTTCTCTGTCCCAGGCTGAGGAGCATACAAGGTCTGAGTCTCCTATTCTGCAGCTTTCCACCTTCCTTTCAGAGTTGGCGTCCCAGAGAGTAGTGGATGATGCCCACACTCCCCATCCCTCAGCCCTACAGATGACAATCTGCCTCCAGCACTACCGGAGCCACGCACATACATGCTACACAAGTCAAGACCCGTCAGCTATTGGTTGGGTGCTTAGCTCACTACACAGTGCTGGCCAGACTTCTGAAATCAGTGCCTTGAAGCCACATGGACATTAAATAAAATCTAGGGTCTGGAGAGATAGCTCCAGTAAAGAGTACTGGCCTCTCTTCCAGAGAACCTAAGTTCTGTCCTAACATTCATGTCGAGAGGCTCACAACCACCTTTCAGCTCCAAGGGGATCCAATGTCCTCTTCTGCCATCCACAGGCATCCGAACACATGTAGCATTCACACACACACATACACACACACACGCACACACACACGCACACACACACATGCACACATGTGCACACATGTGTGTGCACACACACGTGCATACACTCACACACATTCACACACATGCAGGCATACACACATGCACACACACATGTGCATATGCACACACATGCACACATACATGTGCATATGCACACACATGCACACACACATGCACAGGCACACACATTCACACATGCACATACACGCACACACATGCAGGAACACACACATGCACACATGTACCCAATATGCACATAAGTGCCCATGCATGTGCACACATAGGCACTAAGTAAAAATAAGTTTGTTTTTTAAATCTAGCACATTAACACATGGAAGTGACTATAGGGCATCAGAACAATAAACAGCATGAAGGAAGTGTTGTCTGTAGATGAGGGACCCAAGGAATTTAGCCCAGGCTGGGTGTGCACTCAGCTATCCCCAAGAGTTTTCTAGACCCCATAATCCTGGTCCCCAGAGATCCCCTTCATCCTACCTTGCACTCGTAGCTTGGGCAGGCCTCAGCACTCACCTGTGGTTTGGGCCACCTTGACCAGGCCTCTCCGGAAAATACTCTTCAGCCTCAACTTCATGTTGAAGTTCTTGGCCCCACCAGTCACGGAGATGAGGAGGTTGGGGACATCCAGGCCCCAGTGCTGGGTCATGAGCTGGTAGATGACACTGGAGGGCGTATCCTGGGAGACTCGGACATACTGTAGGGGAATCGTGAGCTGGTGAGGGCACTTTGCAGGAGACACAGCAAGGGAACCATACAAGAACACCCTACAGGATACAGTGAGAGCATCTTGCAGGACAAGGGGACCGAGCAGGGGACACAAAGGGAACCTGCAGGGTCTGGTGAGGAGTCCCTGAAAGAATGGTTGCACCCTTCACTCTCAACACGGACTGTGGCCGCCTGCACCTTGCCTGCTCAGCCCGGGGCTGGACACCTTGAGTTCACACCCAGGAAGAAAAGTAGGCACAGTATCTAGTCAAGACCTGAATTGTCAGAAGAAAGAGATGAGGCCCAGAGGAGAAATTTGAGTACAACGGGGCCTCCCTAGGTAAGCCAAACCACTCTTTACAAAGCCCCTAGGCCCAGCTCCCCCCACCCCAACATGCTCTCTTTTCTCATCCTCTCTGCTTAGGGAGCACCTCAGATCTTCCTCCCTTCCTTATGTCACCCCGGCACTGGCTCCTCCATGTGGTTTGGCCTCCACCTCACTTATTTCCTGCTCCCAGGACTGGCCAAACTCTGCTGTCACCTGAACTGTCACTGGGGTTTGAGTTTGGACCCTGCTCTGTGCACACATTTTCTGCCCTCCAGGGTAGGGTGGGAGTGAGAAGTAGCAATTCCTTTGCTTCACAATCCAGAATGTTCCAGCCATAGTGGACTCTCCCCTCCCTCTCCCCCACCCCCTTCCCCTTTATTCTCTCCCCCTCCCCTTTCCCCTTCCATCCTTCTTCTCTCTTCCCTCTTTCCTTTCCCTCCTCCTCCTTCTCCCTCTTCCTCCTTCTCCTGCCTCGTCCTTCTCCCTCCTCCTCCTTCTCCCTCTTCCTCCTCCCTCATCCTCCTTCTCCCTCCTTCTCCTTCTTCCTCCTTCTTTCTCCTCTTCCTTCTCCCTCCTC
>NW_021604628.1:3705164-3749382 GCF_004785775.1 Grammomys surdaster | reverse complement strand
TCCTTCTCCTTCTTCCTCCTTCTTTCTCCTCTTCCTTCTCCCTCCTCTTCCTTCTCCCTCCTCCTCCTTCCCCCTCCCCCCTCCTATCCCGTCTATTCTCTCCCCCCTCTCTTCCTCCCCTCTCCCCCATCCCCTGTGTGTATGTGTGTTCATGTGTTCCGTATGCACTGGGGATGGAACCCGACCGCATACCATGCTAGCCCTGCAGCCCACATCCCATGGCGCACTTTTCCGATTAAGTCAACTGTCTGAGGAGATCCAGCTTGACTAGGATCCATCTGAAGGACCCACGACAGGCAGGATGATAGAGAACATAAAATCCAAAGAGACATTAGGTGTCCCAGAGCAAACAAGACACAGCACAACAACAAAGGACGCTAATGCAGACCACCCTCAAAGGGCTGAGCAGGTGTCCAGGACCAGCCTTCCATGGCTGTCATGGTTTGAACAGGAATAGCCCCCATAGACTCATCGTGTGTTAGAATGCTTGGCCATAGGCAGTGGCACTATTAGGAGGTGTGGCCTTGTTGGAGGAAGTGTGTCATTGTGGGGATGGGCTTTGAGGTTTCCTATGCCTAAGCTCTGCCCAGTGTGGAATCAGGGCCTCCTCTCTGCCTACAGGAGACAGTCTCCTCCTGGCTGCCTTCAGATCAAGATGTAGAACTCTCAGCTCCTTCTCCTGCGCCATGTCTGCCTGGACACTGCCTTGCTTCCCACCATGATGATCATGGACTGAATCTCTGAAACTGTAAACCAACCCCAGTTAAATGTTTTCCCTTATGAGAGTTGTCTTGGTCATGGTGTCTCTTCACAGCAATGGAAACCCCAAGTAAGACAAAGGTGAAACCTAACTTATGTCTCCTACTCTCCTATGTATCTCTCGACCTATCTTGGCCTACCAAGATGCAACCAGCAACCTTACACCCACAGCTTTGAGTTCCTTGAACTCCATCATATCTTCTCCACCATGCTGGACCGTAAGCCAGAATAAACCCTTCCTCTAGAAACTGCCTTTTATTACAGGACAAGCAAGATCACTGGTGGGTTCACACACACTCAGACGGGTCTTCATTGAGGTCAGGACATACCTTATGGTTCTCAACAGGTGTCCCAGTCACTGGTGGAACATGAATACGATCCCCCACCACTAGCTGTCCCTGGCTTGGGAGTGTCTCTGTTACTACCCTTAAGGAAAGGTTAGGAACCTGGCCCGGGGTTCGATTGGCTGCAAACCCAGTCTTGCTCTGCCTGTTATGGCTTTGAACAAGAAATGAGACCTCTCTATGCCTCTCTCCCTTACCTGAGGCCAGGTGACAGGACCTTCTTGTTAAAATATTATATCCGTTGTTCCTTCCCAGTCCTGCTCCTGAAATGATGACTCTGAGACTAAATATTTATTAATAAATGCCTAGGCCACAGGCTTTGGCTCATTCCCCGATGAGCTTGTAACTTACTTAACCCATTTAAACGATTCAATGTCTGCCATGTGGTTAGTCACCTCTCCTTCAGTCTCAGTCTGGTTCTTCACATCTCCTCAGTGTCTTCCTGATGGTTTATCTCCGTCTTCTCGGTCTGTCTCCCGTGGTATCTCTCTTTTATCTCTTACTATTTCCCAGAATCCTCTCTCTTCCTGCCCATGTCCTACCTCAGCTCATTGGCCATCGGCTTTTTTATTGACAGGTGATGTTTATAAGACATTCCTTCTATACCTTTTCCTGTACCTACCTGTCCTATCATCTCCTGTCCCGGGTAGCTTTGTTCAGCCAGCTGCAGTGGCTCCTGCCTCTGCTTCCCACAACGGGCTTTTCCATCTCCCCCTCCCTTCCAGAGACCTCACCCCCACCACACCTGTGCCAGGTCCTGGGTTCCTCTCCCCATTCCCACTGCCCAAGACCCAGACAGACAGTAGACCCTTCAGTGGTAGCTCATATCTCCCTTAGGAAGCCTTACACTCTCCCCTCTGCTCACAAACCTCTTGTTTGCCTGAGCAGTGCCCACCACCCCATGCCATTCCTCTGTGTTTAGTGAACTCCATACACCTAGGCTCCTGACAGCTCCTCAATCTTCTCCCCACCCTGCCCCCCCCACCAGGAAACCTGCTACAGTGTCCCAGAGGTCAACACAGTAAAGGGTGAAAGCGACCGAACCCACCTTCCCCACTTTCTGGCTCAGGCCTGTGAAAACGATGTCACCAAAGGCATCTGTGGGCATCTCGTGGACATGCTTCTTTGGGTCCCACTCCTTGCCCTGGAAGGTGTGAGGTTTGATGGCCACTTCCAAGTGCTGTTCATGGGTGTAGCCACACGCGCACACTACCTTCCTGTGAAGAGACCAAGGGTTGCCACGGGAATGAAATGGCTCTGGTGCTCTCTACAGGGTCATCAGGGGAACCAGAGGAGAGCCAGGATATTCACTTCACCCAGCAGTGACAAGGCACCCCTCCTGGGTGTCAAGGGGGCCATGTGGGCAGTGGGCATGAGGCACCGTTGCCCTCCCTGCCAGAAGGCATCAGCAAGGAACCAAATAGGGATATCCAGTGAGGTCAAAGGAGACATTACGCTAGACTTTGAACTTTCCCTGCATGGCCATGATGAGGTTCTAGAAGTCCCTTCCTCCCTCAGACAGTGTTCAGGACCAGCAAAACTCAAAGGCTAGAAAAATCTTCAGTCATACGGTGCAACTGCTAGGACAGCCACCCACACCAGGATAGCACAGGTGTGGGAGTCATCTGGTAAGGACTTTAAAGCATCCAGGTTAAAAATGCTTCTACGAGCGACTAAAACCACCCTGGATACAAACGGAAGCTTCCAGAAAGACAGAGAGAACAGCAACCAGAACTCTCAGCTCTGTCAAGGGTAATAACTACAAGAGAGAAAAGAAACCAGAATATAAACGCGTAGACACAGAGCCAGTGAGACCTGCAGGGTCATCAAGTCCTAGAGGGAAAAGATAAAACAATCTTATAAAGCTGTGTAAAGAAAGAATTCCCTAAACTTCCTGTTAAGCCCCCCTCGGCTAGCCAGGCTAAGTCTCCATGGATTGAAGGAAATGCCAAAAGTAACCAAGGAACTCAAGGTGTTTGAGCTCAAAGGTGGAGAAAGTATAGCATTTCTTGTCATTGTTATTAAAGCAAATAAAACAGGAGGTGATGTTTACAGTTAGTGCAAGTGACAATAAGTACTGAGAGGGAATGACACCTGGTGTTCTGCCTTATCGTCTTTGGTCATGTGGGAAAAAAAAAAACCAAGAATATTCCTCCTAGGCCTTTGCCTTTCTCTCAGAGACGATGTAGACATGCTAAGAGCATTCACTTCCAGCCTCTTCCCTTATCATGGTTTATGCAATTCTCTCTAGAAGGCCAACTTGTGGGAAGAACAAGAGTAAGTTGTTCTTACCCCATCCAGAGTAAGTTCACAGCCTTCTTACATGGACTCTCACAATTTGCTTAACAAACAAACAAACCTACAGATTCAAGAGTCTGAATGAGCGACAAATTCCGTAAGCCCAGGGGGACACATGCTAAAAAAAAAAAAAATGACACAGTCAAACTTCCAAAACCAAAGAAGAAGAAAAAGCTTGACATCAATGAGACAGACGTGGGACTTGCTGATTGTGAACACACTGTCACTGTCTTCAGACACACCAGAAGAGGCATCGGATCCCCATTACAGATGGTTGTGAGCCACCTTGTGGTTGCTGGGAATCGAACTCAGGACCTCCAGAACAATCAGTGCTCCCTGGCAAGCCTCTTGATTTGGTTGTTTTCATCGGTATGCGTATTTTGCGTGCATGTGTGCCTGGTACAGGCCAGAAGAAGGCATCTGAGTCCCAGGAACTGGAACTAGAGACAGAGATGAGCCACCATGTGGGTCCTAGGAATTGAGTCCTGATATTTTGCTTTTGTGGGTTTTTAAAATTTGTTTATTTATGTATATGAGGACTCTATTTGCATGTATGCCTGCATGACAAAAGAGATCATCAGACAGAAGAGGGAACCAGATTTCATTATAGCTGGTTATGAGCCACCATGTGGTTGCTAGGAATTGAACTCAGGACCTCTGGATGAGCAGCCAGTGCTCTTAACCACTGAGCCATCTCCCCAGCCCAAATTCTAGTACTTTGGAAGAGCAACTGGTGCTCAAAACTGCTAAGCCATCTCTGCAGCCCAATAGAGAGCCACTTGTTTTGCTTCTGCCTCCCAAGTGCTGGAATTAAAGGTATGTACCACCACCACCCAGCTTAAAAACAACATACTTCTTATCAGAAGCCACGGAAACCATAAGGAGATTCAATGCTGAAAGATTAAAAACTACAACCCAGGCCGGGCAGTGGTAGAGCACGCCTTTAAACCCAGCACTTGGGAGGCAGAGGCAGATGGATTTCTGAGTTGGAGGCCAGCCTGGTCTACAGAGTGAGTTCCAGGACAGCCAGGACTACACAGAGAAACCCTGTCTCAGAAAAAAAAAAAAAACCAACCAACCAAACAAACACAAAAACCAAACCTACAACCCGGAATTCTATAGCCAGCAAAACTATCCTTCAAGAATGAAGAAGTGAAGGAATGCTTTTAGCTGAACTACCAATAAGGAGATTTGTCAACAGATGAACAACTCCAAAGAATGGTAAAAGTGGGTGAACGGGGTGGGTATGTTGCTCAGTTGACAGGGTGCTTCCTAGCATGCTCAAAGGCCTGGGTCCAGTCTCCAGCACTGCATGAACCAGGCATAGTGGTGCCCCTGTGACCCAAGTATTCAGGATGGAGAGGCAGAGGGATCTTAAATTCAAGGTCACCCTCAGCTACATAGGGAGTTCAAGGCCAACCTGGGCTATATGAGATCCTGGTGTTTGTTTGTTTATTTGTTTGTCTGTTTTAAATGTCTAATCAAAAGTAAAAGCACAAATGAAGACACTGTGAATACCAGGAGGAGGAACCAGTAGAAAGAGTAACACGACTCAGTACAATCCATTTCTCTTGAGTTTTTAAAACTGTGATGGTTGAACTGGATCAAGCATGGTATTCTCAACAACTGTAAGTGAGGAGCGGTGGAAGGAAGTATTTCTATGTGCTACTGTAACTCTCAGCCTGTCAACACTCCTGGATGAGGACACACTTTGTTATGTAACTTTAATAACCACAGCAGCTACAAAGAAGGTGAACTGAAACAGAAAGAAAACAGAAAACAGAAACAACATGGCAGACTTCAGCCCGAATGCAGCAACAATTTATATTAAATGTGAACAATCTAAATATATCCATTAAAAAGTAGAGACTACACCAGGTATATGCCTTTAGTCCCAGCACTGGGAAGGCAGAGGCAGGAAGATCTGTGAGTCTGAGGGAGGGAGGGAGAGAGAGAGAGAGAGAGAGAGAGAGAGAGAGAGAGAGAGAGAGAGAGAGAGAGAGAGAGAAATGGGATTTAAAAAACAAAGGCTGGAGAGATTAAGAGCACTGACTGCTCTTCTGGAGGTCCTGAGTTCAATTCCCAGCAACAACATGATGGCTCACAACAATCTGTAATGGAGATCCAATGCCCTCTTCTAGTGTGTCTGAAGACAGTGACAGTATGTTCACATACATGAAATTAATTAATTAATTTAAAAACAAAGCAAACAAACAAAAGCAAGGACATAGTTATTATTTACAAAGTATTACTTCAAATATAAACAATTAGAAAATTGCTTAAGAGTAAGAAGTGTCAATGGATCTCAAGGGCTACCTGTCAAAGGGCACAGGCCTCCACTGTGGGTGGTGTGGACCCAGAGGCAAACGACTCCATTCATATGACATTCTCCAAAGGACAGATTTATAGACGTTTTTACGTGAAGATTGGATGACTAGTGGCTAGAGTGAGAGAAATGGTGGAGGTGTGTGTGTGCGTGTGTCTGTGACCAGACAGACCACAGTGGGGAAGTCCAAGGCCATCTCTGTGGGAATGGAGCTGTGTGCATCCTGTGCGAGTGGTTGCACATGCCCCATGGGTGTTGAAAGGACACAAGCTGAGCACTCTGACCGAGACTGAACTCTCACTGTTGATACAGCACCACAGTGATACAGAGCAGAGCTTCCTGTTCTGGGCCAGGATGGGAGAACATCATGGGGATATGAAAGTTCATTTTACCAAAGACAAGAGAGAAAGGAGACAGCTTAGCACTACCTGGTGGCATCCCTGGCATCATTAGGCCAAGATACAACACCCAGGGGTAACTCAGGGGTATGTGAGTCCCTGCCTTCAGCTAATGCTAGCCACAAAGTGAGAGCACACAGTGTTCCTTAAGATCCCTGCAAGCCAAGCCAGTGGTAATGGTGTACACCTTTGGGCCTGATGTATCTTTCCTTTAAAACTGTAATTATTTTCAAATTAAAAGTTGAACACAACCTAGGAGGCAGAGGCAGGTGGATTTCTGAGTTTGAGGCCATAGTGAGTTCCAGGACAGCCAGGGCTATAGAGAGAAACCCTGTCTGGAAAAAAAAAGAAAAAAAAAGTTGAACACAAACACTAAGAGACCAGTACAAAAAGGGAAGAGGCAAGCACGATAGACTGAGCCTTACAAAAGACAGGGTACAGCTGAGGAAAAAAAAAAGATGGAGTCTGGAACCCAGACAAGCAGGAGAAGATGGCCGGGCCAGGAGAAGCAAGCACATCTCCCTTCTACAGCTGAGTTTGGGAGTTTCTGTCTCAATTTCTCCACCATTATCATAAGGGGGGGTTATATTCCCTGCCCCCACCCTAAAAAATCATATAGACCCCCTAGAAGAGACTCTGGGAACTTTTGGCTTGCAGGGATCTTTTTTGTTTTTGTTTTGTTTTGATTTATGTGTGTTTTGTTTTGTTTTGTTTTGTTTTTGTTTTTTTATTTTTTCGAGACAGGGTTTCTCTGTATAGCCCTGGCTGTCCTGGAACTCACTCGTAGACCAGGCTGGCCTCGAACTCAGAAATCCGCCTGCCTCTGCCTCCCAAGTGCTGGGATTAAAGGCGTGCGCCACCACTGCCCAGCTATGTGTGTTTTTTTAAGACAGGGTTTCTCTGTATAGCCTTGGCTGTCCTGGAACTTGCTCTGTAGACCAGACTGGCCTCGAACTAAGAGATCCACCTTTCTCTCTCTGCCTCCTGACTACTGGGATTAAAGGCATATGCCACCAACCACTGGCTTGGCTTGCAGGGATCTTAAGGAACACTGTGTGGTCTCACTTTGTGGTTAGCATTAGTTGAAGGCAGGGACACACATACCCCTGAGTTACCCCTGGGTATTGTATCTTGGCCAAATGAAGCCAAGGATCCCACCAGGCAATGTCAAGTTGTGTCCCTTCTCTCATGTGTTTGGTAAAATAAGCTTCATACTCCCATGGTCTTCTCCATCCTGGCCCAGAACAGAAAGCTGTGCTGTGACAGACAACCCAGAAATTAAAGAATTAGACAGTCTTGGCCCATGAAGGCATAAGAAGAATAACATACTGAGAGGGAGGGAGAGCTCTTGGGAGATACCCACTGCTTCAGAGTCCCCAGTTCTGTCTCATGGCTCCCCATGTTGGAGAACAGTGTCTAAGGGGACTGCATTCCTAGGAACAGGGACGGGATCTCCATTTGTCCCATAGTGCCTCTGACCGACCAACAGGCCGTACCACCCAGGGAACAGAAATAACCAACTGCTTAGAGTGACCATGAATGCCTCCAGTCTGGTCTTAGAGACCATATTGTCGCTGTGGGCTAAGTGAAGGGAGAAAGGACTGCCCAGAGACCTTGCAGCAGTAGGATGTGGCTTTTAAGGACATTGACCTGGGGACTTCCCCAAGGTCCCTATAGTCCCTGGTTCCCTGATTCTTTGGAAATCGAGAGGCTTTCAAGACCTGGTGGGAGCCCTGACCCACCAGGCTTGGTCTGAATGTTGCTGCTACTCAGTCACAGCAAGACTCTGGACAGCTCCCTGGACAGGTCATCTGACCCTCTGCCCTAGGCTGACCTATCTGCAAAGCACATCCCACGCCCCAGGCATGAAAGAGATGGCCTGGACATGTCCCACAAGTGTCTCCTGAGATGAGATGAATAGACTTGGGTATTCTCAGCCTGGCATGGACACCAGATGCTCTTTCCCTGACCCTGGCTGAGGCAGGATGAGTGGGTCCCCTTTACCAGTCACACTGTGCCAGGAGAGATGCCACAGAGACCTTAACTGAAGCCACACCGCTTACCCTGCATCCGAGAGTTTGGAACTTTCCACGAAGTACACACATGCCTTCTTCTTGATGTTCTCGGGAATCCATGAGCTAAGGTTTTCTTGCTGGGAGTTAAAAAGAACATGTTGACATGAACCCATCTACCTCAGGCCTCCCTTAGACATCTCTCTGCTCCCTGACCAGCTGCCATTGAGACACCCAAAGCTACCTCAAAGCTTACAAGCACCCTGGCTGGGGGCTCATACTGGGGTGTGTACCCAGAACACAAGGACGATCCTGTGAATCATTTTCTCTTGGGGATATTTCATGCTCAGTGTGTTTGTCCCCATTACTTTCCTTGGGGGATGGTATAGTATGAAAGGCACATCTTAGCCAGGTGGTGGTGGCACACACCTTTAATTCCAGCACTTGGGAGGCAGAGGCAGGTGGATTTCTGAGTTTGAGGCCAGCCTGAACTACAGAGTGAGTTCCAGGACAGCCAGGGCTACACAGAGAAACCCTGTCTTGAAAAACCAAAAGAAAAAAGAAAAAAAAAGAAAAAGAAAGAAAGAAAGAAAGAAAGAGAGAAAGAAAGAAAGAAAGAGAGAGAAAGAAAGGCACATCTGAGGTGAAAATCTGGCACCTGGCTTTGAAGACACCCTCCAGCCTTCCTGGCCACACACTTTCCACGTACTTTCCACATGATCACTCTGAAGGGGTCTATTCATCCCATTTTTGTCTCCACTCAGAAACTAGACCATAAACCATCTGCTTTAGCAGCAGACCCCAAAGTCTAGGAACAAGATAAGAAAATCCCCCCACTGGAGGAACAGCCTGAAGATAGCCACATGAATGGGAGATATCTTATCTCAGGAGAGGCCATCTGTGCTGGGCAGCCTATTCTGTGGTTAATCATTCATGGTACAGGAATGCAGCCCATCTGGGACATCCCAAGACTCATCGATGAGGCTTTAGATTACCTAACCCTAACAATATAATAATAAAATGTTTACCTATCTTAAGTCTAAGTCACTTTGCTTCTCTAGCTGACCTGCCTGTCTGAGCTGTTCTGAGGCCAGAGGCTGCAGTCTCCAACATCGGATGTTCCTTTCCTGACACAGGCCAAGGTAGCATGAATGGATCACCTAACCAACCAATAGTGACCACTGGGCTGCCTCTGTGGCCTTAGAATGTTGCAGGCTAGCCATCAGAAGCCTACCTTCTCACTGCTGAAGGGGCACAGAAGCCTCCTGCTCTTGCAAAGGCTGCTATTGCTTCGTCGGAGATTGGAGACCATGCCCAGATCAGTGGTCCTCCTGGACTGCACCCCAAAACCCTCCTCTTGCTCAGAGCCTGTTCTTCTCCGGTCCAAGGACTCCATCCTTCACGGCTCCGGATTCACCCAAGGAGAGAGACCTCTAGATACCTTCAGGGAAGTCTCTTCTCATTTGTGAGGCTGGGGGTTCTGAAAAAAAACACCCCAAGAGAGAGGTCCTGAAATACATCTGAAAGAGGAAGATGAAACTGTGGTTCTGAGCGGACACACCCCCCTGTTTCCTCTCTGGAGTCTTCATCTATTTTCCCTTTGCCTGGACATCTCTCCAAGCTTCCAGAGCCCCATCACTTGCCAGAGCCCTTAGACAGTCTACAAGCACACATGTATCTGAGGACCGTCGGAGCCCGTTCCTAATGGGGGCAATCCCAGGTATCTCTGAAACTCCACCACTCTCCGGTTCCCTGACTAAGAACCCAGATCAGTGAAGAGAGACCAATTCCTGTGACTACTACATGCGTTGCAGTTCTGCATCTCGCGATTACAGAAATCAGTGGACCTCTTTCATTTTCCAAAAGGAAAGCAAAAGCCCTTGCCGGCCCACAAAATAGGTTTCTGGGAGTCTCACAATGCTCCATCCTGAGAAGCCTGCCGCTAATGACAGTCAGTCTGTTGGTGCAAACCCTTCCTCCCTGGCTCTGCTTTTGTGGAGGCCACAAAACGCTGCCAGTTTTCTTCAGTTAACAACTAAGGAAAGTGAGCAGGGTGTGGTAAACTAACTGAAAGAGAAATCCAGGCAAAACCAAAGAAACTCCAGATGCTTGAATTACCATCAGATCCTGAGGTCCTCCTGTTAGGAGTGTCAGAAAACCCAATTCCAAAGCCAAAGCCTCCAGCATCCAGCATTAGGGCTGCTGTCCATAGTTGCTAAAATAACAGAATTCACCCCTGTCCTCTGTTCACTGATGGATGAATAAAAAAAAAAAAAAAAACTATGATGAAGATGGGTAGGGACTTTAATCCCAGCACTGGGGAGGTAGAGGCAGGCTAATGTCTGAGTTCAAGGCCAGCCTGGTCTACAATGAGAGTTCCAGGACAGCCAGGGCTACAAACCCTGTCTTGAGAAACACAAACAAACAAAAAAAATCCCAAGGAAACCAAAGGTATTTATTTCTACAGGACTTCCCTGGGCCTGAGATGACCCCCTTACACTGTCCTCTGATGACAGAGGCCCCTCACCCTCCTGCTCCAAAAGGCAAACAGGAGGGGTTTCCAAGGGGCCAAAACTGACCACACACCTCAGTTCCTCCCTGCGCTCAACATCACTTCTCTGGCACCAGTTCCTAAACCTATTCCTCTGCCCAGCTGCTCACCTCCCTGATCTCTCCAGGGCTCTTGGAGCTGAACTGTGGCTACAGATTTTTGGCTTCAGAGAGATGCTCTGGCCCCTCGATCTGCCATTCTCTCCCCAGGCCTAACCCCAGGGCTGTGAGAATAAATACTGGGCTAGCCTCTTGCACAGCTGCAAGAGTCCAGGAGATGGCTTGTCCCTATGCAACTTTTCAGAGCCTTGTCTTATACACTCAGTCGTCTCCCATCTACGGAGAAACAAAGAAGCCCAGTTGACAACAGAAGAAAAGGAACTAATACAGCAGCCAGTGTGGAGAAACCTAGACTAAAGGCAGCCACTGAGAGAGCCTGCCCTCCAGATGCAAGGGGGGCAGTAGGTGTGAGTACACAGTATGAGCGTCTGATGGCTTTGCCTGTCCTAAGGACTCCGAGGTATTTGAATCCAGAGTCACATTCAGACAGCTCTTGTCTCAGCACCGCCACTGGATCTCTGCAGATGCCCTCGAAACCCAGCTGCAAACAGCGCGGAGATGTCCACCCACCTGAGTCCACCACTTCCCTTAGGCCGCACTATGACCTTGGATCAGCCTCTTTCTCTCCCCATCCTCTTCCCAAAAAGAGTAAAAGGCTATAGACAGAGTCAGGAAGACTGATGATGCCCTCAGTGGGGTTTCCTAGCCACTGCCATCTACACGAAGCTTTGCCCACACTAGCTGACAGCTAAAACTCTCCACAAGCAGTTGGCATAGAGGTATGGTGTGTGTGTGTGTGTGTGTGTGGTCCGTGTATGTGTGTGAGTGTGAGTGTGTGGTCCATATGTGTGTGTGTGGTCTGTGTATGTGTATGTATATGAGTGTGAGTGTGTGGTCCATGTGTGTGGTCCGTGTGTGTGTGTGTGTATGTGTGTGGTGAGTGTGTGGTCCATGTGTATGTGTGTGGTCCATGTATGTGTGTGTATGAGTGTGTTTGTGGTTCGTGTGTGGTCCATGTGTGTTTGGGGTGGGGTCTGTGTGTGTGTGTGTGTGTGTGTGTGTGTGTGTGTGTCCAGAGTACTCCAAAGGGAAAAGAATGAATGGACAAACAGACAGAGAGGACTTGTCATAGCCTATACCCTGGATACAACATGGCATCTATAAATGTTTTATCTGGGTCATTAGATCTACCTGCAGAAGACAGCAGGCTGGAACAGAGTAAGACCCCCATGTGGGATGAACCTCCAAATCTGAGCTCTGTACACACACACTGGTATAGACAAGAAAGGGCTCAGATGTGGGGGACGGGGGTGGCACACCTTCCACTATGGCCTCCGACACCTGAGTCCAGCCCCTGCTGAGATAACCCCATTAGGAATGGATGGATACCCAAATCCGATTGGGCTCTGGGGCACATCTTCCAAGTAGCTCAAGACCCCAGGACCCAGTGAGTTTCTGGCCACCACACCCACCCCAGCAAACAAAAGTACCAGAAAACATAAGGGACTTTATTAGGAGGGAGGGCTTATGAGCCCTGGCTGGTGGCTGGGACATGTGGCACCTTCTTTACCTCACTCACTGAAAACTCTGCAGCTCGAAGGCTTCCCGGTAGTGCTTTGCTTGCTCCCAAACATCCTGGACATACCGGCCTGGAAAGCAGGTCGGATGCTATAAACAGCTAAACACAGGAAAGAACACAGAAGCTGATGCCCCCCGGTTCCCTGTCAGTGGCCAGAGCAAGCGCGGAGAGCTGGGATCTACAGCGCGTGGGCACAGATCACACTGGCTGACATTGAGCCTGTGCATGTACTAGCTCCAGTGACTGTCCCGATGCAGCTTAAACCCTGCAGCCTCCCAACACCCCAACTTACGCCTCTATACCAGGACACACCCTCCCCCGACTCAGGCTGAAATCTGCACCAGAGAGCACTCCAGGTCATACCTGCACCCAGGTCAGAGACTTAATCTTTACACTTCTGTCACACTCAAAGGACACTTTAACCCGCGCCCCTGCACCTTGCTCTTCTCATTCCCTCCCCGCCTGAGCCCCTGCAGCCAGTATTCCCTTCCCCCAACTGAACCCCCATTTCCTCTCCAGATACTGGGTCAGCGCCCCTTTACCAGCGCCGCCCGGGTACCTGCTCAGAGGCCGCGCACCCCAGCGTCACACGCGCAGCTGCGCAGGACAGCCTGCCCTCAACCGCATCTCACCGCTAGGCGCAGCCTAAAAGACCCGCCCCGCACTCTGCGTCACTCAGCCTGATTGCGTGGCAGCCGCAACTAAGAACGTGGAGCCAAGCATGTGCTGGGCCTCCTGAGATGCTCCACCTGCGCGTCAGCCTCTTCAAGACACCTAGAAAGGCACTTGCGGTCCCGGGGATCAGATCCTCCACAGAGTGTAGGAAGAGATTTGTATATGCCTTATCTTCAAGCCCTGAACCACGAAAGAGGCAGCCTGGGATAGAGAGGCGGGGAGCCCCTGTTGGACCTGAGCCGACCGGACACACTCCTGCCTCGGTACCCTCCTGTTAAATGTCCCTTACAGCTACCCTCACACTTAGGAGCACCCAAAACCAAAGACAAACTCCAAGGGCAGTCTCAGGGTCCCTCCAAATATGTCACACAACAGAGGGGACAGAAAGAACCAGAAAGATCGATCCTAAATTGAGCCTGCACCAGGGTTAGTTCCAAAGATGCCCACCCTACCCACCCGACCCCCAGTTACCCTGAATATGTTGTGCCTGGTTCCTGAGCGTGATAAAGGTTGTACTGACTCCTGGGAAGATGGTTGAGACTTCCTTCATCCCTAAATCAAACTCTTTCCTCTCCATTCCCAACACCAGTAAGGCGGTGCCCAGCAGAATCCCTGAGCCATCGGCTTCAGTGCCGGGAACGTGGAGAGGACTGGTCTATGTATGACCTCTGATGTAGGTAGTGAGGGATCTGCCCAGGAAGTCGTGTCTAAGCAGCAGCTTCCTTCCTCATTTCTTCCCCAGGATACTAGTTCTCTGTGCAGACCCTGATTCAGCAGGTACTATTGACGGTCCTTCTACGGCTGCTCTGTGGCTTCCCTGCCCTAGATGAGGCAACCAGCCTGCTGAAGTTCACCATACCGACTGACATCTCCCCATGTAGCCACACCAGTCTGGATGGAGCCAGGGCAAAGATGTACTGTTTTCAGGGACAGTACTCATGAAATGTTGTTAGGAATGATGCCACAGGTCGAGCGGGCTGTCTCTCCTCCAGAACTGTGGCAAGGCGGGTCACAGGCTGGACAAACGTGCATGTGGTCACTGGTGCAGTGACTCTGCTCTCTTAGGCTGCATGCTGCGCGGGTACCCAGATGGCTTCCCTGTCCACTGCTTAGTTCCCAGAGACTGACAACTAGGGCTCACGGAATGGTAGATTAGAGAACGAGCTGCGACTCCCAGGAGAGATACCCAGACCCATCGTAACAGGTAAGGAAGTGATACCCCGCCCCCATGCTGTCTGCGCATGCTCCTTCCCTAAGACATCTCATTAACTGAAATCACCATGAACAGTTAATATTTCATAAGACAGTAATTGCAGCATGGCCAGCTGATAAGCGGACTGGCCTCTGGTTCCAAGTAGCCCAGTCCCCCTGTGGGGACATCATCTAAGGTGAACCGGCCAGTGAACTGTGCATGCCCATGAAGTGTCTGGGCTGTGTGGCCCCAAGTGGTTTCTTCTCTTCTAGAGAAGAACCACAGGTTACAGGAAGGCCACATCGCGTCTTCCAAGATACATTACAATGGCATTTATGAAATATCCATCCATAAAAAAATGATGGGCACCATCCATAAAACTCAGATGCAGCGTGTGCTGACCTCGCCAGAAAGTCGCCTCACTTCTGACGAAGGAAATATTCAGCACAAGAAGTTTTTTAATTTTTTTTAAAAGGACATTATGCCCAAGATTTAAAAAGTCCCTGCTTTCGTAGCAAAAAAGAAAACCACAGAAACGTGGTGATCTGATGGCTCTCTGCATGGGACTTATGAGTGAGAAACGCAACAAAGGAAGCTGCAGAAGGAGAAGTCTTAGCACTGAGCACCGGGACTGGCTCTACAGAGCACAGTAACTACTCTGTCCCGGTGCTGACACTGCCTTTGTATTAGGAAGAGCCAACTAGAGGGTCTGTTAGTGGACCTGCATGGCTGTGTGAAGAAAAAAAAAACAAACTTTATTTACAAAAACAGGCAGAGGGCCAGATTTGGATGAGGTTCAGGCTCAAGAGTGCCAGAAACATTGTAACAAAACTCGGTGGTGGAAAGACATTGTAGAAAGTTGTAAGAAAAGCAGCTGGCGTCACCCTGAGAACCGCCCACTCACTGTCCACTCATTTCATCCTGTGGAATGCTACTGCGGGTACAACATCATCCTGAGAGCTGAGTTGACCCCAGGGCCCAAAAGCTCGGACAACATTTTGAATGAAAATCAACAGCATATACCCACACACAGGCACACAGATATACACATAATTAAAAAATAGAAACAGGCCGGGCGGTGGTGGCCCACGCCTTTAATCCCAGCACTTGGGAGGCAGAGGCAGGTGGATTTCTGAGTTCGAGGCCAGCCTGGTCTACAGAGTGAGTTCCAGGACAGCCAGGGCTACACAGAGAAACCTTGTCTCGAAAAACCTTTAAAAAAAAAATAGAAACAGAATCTAATCCCCCCCCCAAAAAAATTTGTCTTTTTAAAAGATTTTTAAAAAATAAACTTATAAAGACATGTGGATATGAACATACACAACCTATAATGGGATGAGATTATTCTTTGCTGTGTTGTGAGACTCACAACTGGACACACATGTGTGCCAGGGAACACACGTGCTCGCATCCACTGTACCTGCCTCCCTTCTGAGACGGATGCCCCACGGTGGGGCAAGGAGAGGCCAGGAAGGTAAACCTTCACAGCAAGTTCTGAACTGGTTCTTTGGAGGAGAGAAAAAGAACCAAGACAGTTGAACACTGTCAAACGTCCCCTGTGGAGACTTGTCCTGTGGAGACCCAGTAAGAACTCTAGAGCAAGAGCCAGCACAGGTGACTGTGTTCCTCAGCACGCTGGCTATAAGTGCCCAAAAGACCTCCTCCAGTGGGTTAAAACCGTAAGAGGTACCTGGCCTGTGTAACCATTTAAAATGCAGATAGCCTGTGATTCTGAATAGAGCCGCAGTGTGGCGCTGGAGAGCAGGCTCAGACTGCTCTTTCAGAGGACCCTAGTTCAGTTCCCAGGATTTGCTTGGCAGCTCACAACCGCTTGTAACTCCGGTTCCGGGAGATCGGATGCCTTCTTCTGGCCTCTGTTGGCAACTTCCCAGGACCTGACTCTGAGTTTCATCTTTGGGAGGAATATCAAAGTGGTACAGAGAGGGGGCTTCAGATAGAGGAGGAAGGGACAGGGCTGGACAGAATGACCCATACTGTTGACCTAGGTGTGACCAAGAGCCTGAGGCCACAACCTTCACAGTTTTGTAAGCTTGAGACCAGTCTGGGTGTCCATCCAATCTTCATCCAGTGACTGGAAGCGGGGAGAGAGTGGCCTGGGGCCGCAGCTGCCTTGGTCAGAAGGCAAATCAGGGAGGGTTCCAGCCGTGAGCCACCAAGAAGTGGCCAGCAAATGAAAACCTGCCCTGGTGTCCATTCCCTCATAGACATCATAGTGGCCAGAGTCTGGCTCCGTATTCTGCTGCAGCTGGAGCTGTCTCAGCCACCATTCCTGCCGCTAGCCCTGGGGTCTACCAGCTCCGCTACTGCAAGTCCAGGTAGAGAATTCCTAATTCCTTCCCTGGAGAGATGTAAGCAATGTTACACACACACACACACACACACACACACACACACACACTCCTATGGTCCTAACCACAAACCGAAGTGAGATTTCACCAAAGTTCACCCTGAAGAACCAATGACTTTACTGGGCTTGTTTACAGAAAATGTGTGAGAAACTACTGGTGGGATCTTTGGGGGGGGGTGAGGGACACCAAAGAAGCTACACTGGAAAGTCTTCACACAGTGTGGATGGTAGCTTCCCCAACAGCCTCATAGACGAAGCCCTCTTCCATTAACACCCCCTGCTTATCTACTCTCTCACATCCCAAGACCACAGGCAACCAAGACCTCATGAAATGAGGGCAAAGTTGGATACAAACGGCTTGGGGGACAAGAACTCTCAGATGAGGGTCCTGACCCTCCCCCAACCCCTTGTTCTATCAGAGAACATCATTAGTCACCCAGGCTACTCCAAATGGCCTCTTAAAAATTAGCACAGTTAATCTGATGGCAATGTCATTTTACAGCTAAACAGCTACATTTTTCTTCTGCAGGGGCAGAAGAAGAAGAGGTAGGCTTCAAGGGTTGGGTAGCTGTTTCCACTGAACTGAAATTTTTGCTTGTCAAGGGAGAATGGGGGGGGGGGTCCATAAGATTGAAAAAAGTAAAGGAAACTCACAAAGCTCAGGAAGCTCAGAAAGTTACAAGACACACAAGGCCCCACCCCAAGGTTAGATAAACAGCTACAGTTGCTGAGGAGAGGAGACTTTCTGAGCATTCACTGCCTGCAAGTCGTTCAGGGGGCTTGATAGATACAGCTTTGGTGAATGGTCACCCATGAACCCCAATAAACTCATCGGTTCATCAAGCTTAATGGAGAATTGTTTCTCTGGTCTGTTGTCATTGCCCTACAGATGTTTGTTTGTGTCTCTATAGGAAAAGCCACACAACACTAGAGAAGGAGCCTCAGCCCCACAGAGAGGGAACATCAGCAGCAAGAAGTGTTGGTACAGGCTGGAGAGATGGCTCAGAGGTTAAGAGCACCGACTGCTCTTCAAGAGGACCTGAGTTCAATTCCCAGCAACCACATGGTGGCTCACAACCATCTGTAATGGGATCTGATGCCCTCTTCTGGCGTGTCTGAAGACAGCGACAGTGTACTCACATACAGAAAATAAATAAATCTTAAAAAAAATGAAGTGTAGATTCTAAGAAAACCAAGAAGTAGCACAACAATTCCAGGCTTGCAGCAGCCTGGTCCCTTAGTGTCCTGCCATTATAACACCTCTGAAGGACTACAGACTGTGGCTGAGGTACTGCACACCCAGTTCATGGACAGCACATGACTCAAACAGGGCCAGTTCCCACAGGCAGGCTTGAGGAACTTCGTGAAGCCCTCTTCCTGCCAGATGTGAAACTGCCAGCTTATACCTCGAGTTGGAGACCAACCACAGCGGTCTTGGGCCAGTAAAACATGGGATGAGGCCATGCCCCTGAAAGCCCTGGTTGCCCTCAGGTGTGAAGCCATTACTTGAGTTTCTCAGGCCTGGGAGGCAGTCCTGTCCTGTCTGTGCCAGGGTTCTTTGTAGGAAAACACACCCTTCTGCGTTTGAAATGAGACCTTTGTTATAGGCGCCAAACTTTATGCAACTATTTCAGAGAACGGAAATGGAAGACTGAAAGCAGAAATTGCTGAGTTTAGGGAAGCCCCTTGGCAGGCCTCTTGAAGTGGGACAAGAGCATTCTGGGATATAGGGAGCCAAGTGTCCCTCCCAACCCCCCACTTGGTGTTAGATACAGGGCCAGACAGAGCTGGGAGAACAGAAGGGTTCTGCTCTGGGCTTGCACCTAGTAAAGCCAGGGTGCTTCTGGGACCGTATGCAAGACGGCCATGGGGTTAGATAGACTATTGACTGCAGGGTGAGAAGGAGACACTCTGTCATCTCTCACCACAGTGACCTTTCCATGTGGCCACGGCTGCTGCTCCTCCATCTTCCAGATTCCATATGTTTGCTGGTCGCTTCTCTTTTGGGTCATATCTAGCCTGGAGTTGGGGGGGAAGGAAGTTCTAGGAGCCCCGGCAGTCCATTCCGATACCATGTGCTTGGGATTCCTTTGTTAAAAAATCTCAGCTATAGCCCTCAGGTCCTTCCACGAACCGGCAGGCTCTCCTGGAGCCACCAAATACGATACAGTCTGCAGAAGCCCCCCGGTGCTATACGACACGGCTACCTCCTGTCTTTCTAAACCAGAAACTCCAGAGAAACCCAGAGAGCAGCAGTTAGTTTCCAGGTAGATGGTATGCTGCTGCAGGAACGCAAGGGGGCGCCGTTCTAGCTCAAATGCCTGCGACCCCTCACAGCAGGAAAAGCCACAAACCCTGAAACTCAAGGCTCCCACTGCCGCGTAGGAGGCCCGGAGGGCGGGGTGTCTTCCCGGTGGCAGCGGGACCTTCCTGGGCTGATGGTCTTAGGGTCGTTGATGACAGGATAGCCCTCAGAAGAAATAAGGAGTCGGCAAGGGGAGGGGAGTCAGGCGATGGTTGGGGGAATTGAGCAGATCGGGCTACTCCTGTGGCTCTGACTCACTAGCAGCCAGGTTCACCTTTATTTTATTTCTACAGGTTTCACAGAACAAAGTCAGACTAATGATTATCCAAGTGGTACAGAATCTGCATTTGATTTATTATTCCATGCCCAGGGTTACAAGCTCAGTTACGATTAGAAAATACAATCAGAATAGGTTATATTCCCCGTAACTCCAATGTAAAGAATCTAGAGACGGTCTCCTCCAAAGCAAACACATTTAATATAGGACGGCCTGCTTTTAGGATGGCAGTGTTTGCAGTCTGAAAACACCCCAGACAAACAGAAAACATCTGGACCGGTCTTTTTATGAATAGCAAATACTAATATCTAACTTCTATTTGTTTCATCATCTAGGCTACAAAGTAGGAAAAGTTGATTTTAGTCAACCTATCTCATTGAGTTCTATTTCTCCAGGGTGTACCCTGTATGACCGACCCCCTATCTTTAAACTACGTTTTCAGAGACCTTTAAGCCTAAAAAAGAGACCTTGAATCTAACATATTCTCCTGGGAAGTCAGAGTTTGTTAAAAGCCTCTGTTTACCCTATATAAATTATGCTGCTTAAGTTAGCTCAGGGGCAGATATTCCAAGCAGTCTCCTGGAGTAATGGCCTTATCTGTGCTTAATGATCTCCAGGGCATAAGGAATACTTCCAAATAGTGGCCAGATACTGTTAATTTTAGGATTTTTCTAAAAAAAAAAGACTCAGACATAATTTTTCTCAGGAAAAGACATAAAAAGGAATCATAACGCAGAAAGTCCCAAGAATGCAACACATGGAGACCAAAACCAAAAAGTTTAGAGACAGGAGGACAGCGACTGCAGCAATCTGCTCAGCTTTGTTGGAACTGTGTCTAGCAGCTGTTCGGGCTCCTTGACTCTCACTGTTTCCATTGGGTATGGCTGTCTGCTGCTTCCATCAAACCTAGAGGGTACCACGCTTCTGCAGAACTTCTTTCTTCAGGCCCCGGCCCCTATCAAAAATCCCCAGGAATAAATAGCCTTTTACAGGGAAGTCTCCATGGAGATATCAGTGGGAAAGGGCCAGACACTAAGACTGGAAGAGCTACAGAACCAGGGCCTGCCCTACAACCTGACCTGGCCCACTCTCTACCAGTATGGCCCCTGTACCTTGGCCATTCCTGTCTAGGTAGTAGAGGGGGGAGAGCTAGGGAAGACAAACCCAAAGTTGAACAGGGTAGCAACTCCACACTTCCCCGGCTCCCCTCAGCTCAGCACCTGCACTTGATACAATGTGATACAATGTGATACAATGTGATACAACTCCACCAAAGGTCTCTCCAGGATAAAAGGCCGACTAGGAGATGCCCACTTCCTGTCAGACACTCCTCAAAGTCTCAGCCCTTTTTCCATCATCCATGTCTTTCCCACATGGCGTCCATTGGAGTGGCCAGAGGACCTCTTTAAGCTCAGCTGAACTGATTCTATAAAAACCTTCCCACCACATTGGTTAGGCTGAGCTGTTCCCTGTGTCTTTCAGTTCAGGCCTTATTGTTCCTAATGGTAATGAATGGTGAGCACGTGGAGGCCAGAGGATAAATCTTCAGTCTGCTCTCTCTTCCCACTGTGGGTCCCAGGAAGTAAATTCAGGTTCTTAGGCTTGTGCTGCCAGTACCTTTACCGACTGAACCATTTCACTAGTTTTTGGTAAAGGTAGACCAGGGTGATCAAATGGTTAAAAAGAGCTCAGAGGGGAGCCCTAGAATATTTCATCACGGACAGTTTATTACCTAAAGGGTCTGAAGTACCCAGCGACTGTCCCGGTGTAATCTGTAGGCTAGGAAAAATTACGAAGTTTTCAACCTAAAACTAAACACCGAGCTAGGCTCTCCAGAAGAAAACCAAACAAAAAATCATTTGTGATTACTTACGACGCACACTGACAACCACAGGCATAGAATCGGGAGACTTTCAAAAACATAAAGTTTATTTTTTATTTGGGTTTTTTTAAGGGTTTTTGTTTGTTTGTTTGTTTGTTTGTTTTCTGTTGTGCTCTGCATGTATGTATGCAACTCAAGTGACCTATCTGGTGCGCAAGGAGGCCAGAAGAGGGCATTAGATCCCCGGAACTAGAGTTTACAGAAGGTTGTGAGCCGGCCAGATGAACGCCCTGCAAGAGCAGCCAGCGCTCTGTTTATCCAGCCTCTCCCCCAAACCCCCACGACTCGGCTCTGTGTTTTGAGATAATGTCTCTCTCTGTAACCCAGTCTTTCCGGAAATCGTTTGGCTCACGCAATCCTCCTGCCTCAACCTCTAAGTGCAGCAACTACAAGTGCGAGCCATCGCCTGGTAGTGTATTAGCTGTAACACAAATCCCCGGTTTGGGCTCAAGCAGAAATGGGCGAGGGCGCAGTGGAGACCATCACGGCCACGGCAGGGATGACGATCCGGAGCAAAGCGGCCCAGGAGGGGTTTCGGCAAGCATCCCACACGAGGACTCTGTCACCCTTCCCGGGCTGACCTGGTCTGTCCTTCTCGATGTCCCCGAGACCTGCCAGGATCCCGCGCATGTCTCACCCCAGCCAGCCCATCTCAGACTCTTGCACCCTGGAATCCTAAGGGCCGCCCTTCCCGCGCACGCGCACACAGGACGCGGCGGCCAGCGGTCCCCAGGCAGCGAAGCCCGGAGCCTCGCGCACGCGCAGGGTGGGCAGCCCGCCAAAGGGGTGAGGCGGAGCCTCGTATCCCGGAAGTCGGGCCGTGCCGCTGCGCCCGCGCGCTTCCGCCCTCTCTCCTGGCTGCCAATGGGACCTCAGGCTCCGCCCCCTAGAGACGCGGGCCCCGCCCCTGGAGACGCGCCGCGGGGCAGGCCTCTAGGGCTAGCGGAGTGGACAGCGGAGGGCGGCCGGGCCCGCGGCCCTGCGGCCACCATGAAGCTGACACGAAAGATGGTCCTGTCCCGAGCCAAGGCTTCGGAGCTGCACAACGTGCGGAAGCTCAACTGCTGGTGAGGCCAGCCAGACGCGGGAGGAAGCGGCGGCCGCGCTGAGCGCCTGCTGCCCCAGGCTAGCTAGGTTGCAGGCTCACTCTGGGGCAAGCGCCTCAGAGGGGTGCGGCCCTCGCAGGATAGTCTAACTATCCCTCTAGTCTCGCTGACGGGGTTTTCACTAACCCTCTGTGACTATGTCTGGTATCTGAAGTCAAAAGTGTTTAGTGGCATGTCTAAGTTACTTAGATGCTGGCGAGGGTGACCTGGTGTGGGTGACAGCCTAAAATTTAGATACTATTATATGGATGCGCTCAAAGTTGCATGGCTGGGTGACACTAGTACCGAAAGCCCTGGGCTTCTGAGGAGTTTGTATTAGTGGGGTGTGAAAGAGCTACAGGTGTCTCTGGGGACTCAGGTGGGATGCTGTGGCATCTAGAAGGGGTAGAGCAAGTGTAGACCCTTGCTTCTAGTTGGATCAGCAGGCTACTGGAAGGAGTGAGCTTTGTTAATTAAAAGCCTTTCTCTGTCTTGGCACATCTGGTGTCCCGGACCACAGTCCTCTCTGTCCTGGGTTTTCAATAATGCCTTTCTTTGTTGAGCCAGCAAACACATCAGGGCTCCCTCTGTGTAGGCAGAAACAACAGCCATATTGCAGGCCTGTGTAGTTTGCTTCCTAAGTTTCATGATCAGCCTTTGAGCTTGGACTTTTATGAAGACTCCTTTGTTTATTTGTATGACCGGAAACAGCTTTCTGCTCTGAGAGCCTGAGAGAAGTAAACCCTGTACCCCCATGCATCGAGCACGTAGTATTGGCAGAAACCAACCTAACCATTTGTGATACCTTTCCCCATTATCTGGGCAACCAGCCTTCCTTACTGCGCTGTTCCGAATGTAGAATCAATCTTTAGATTTATAGACAATCTCATTTCTCTGGAAGATTTATATATATGTATATATATATTTTCATTCAACAAGTTAAAGTATATTTCTTCTCTTCTTCAGGGGCAGCCAGCTCACAGATGTAAGTTCTGCCTTGACTGGATATCTCCCAGATGCCCCTTCCCCCAGAAGAATAGCTAAAGTTACGGAACCGTGGTCCTTGGCACATTGCCATGTCACAGAGGAGAACAGAGTCAACGCTCTGCACTGAGAGGAGTCCCGGGTGGTGATCTTCCTCAAGGACATCAACAGAGGCAGTCTGCATGGCCTCCCCTCAGTTTCAGGAGGCTATACCCCAACCCCACACCCTAAATGACAGGCAGCTGGGACTGTGGAGCCCACACTCCAGGTCTCATCCACAGATCTGATGATGTGCTGTGGCCAAAACCTAGCTGTAGTTCTGTCTGCTTTGAGCCCAGCTCCATTGGCAAGGAGAATGTCTGTCTGTCTGTCTGTCTGTCTGTCTGTCTTTGTGCCTTGGGAGAAGCAAGAGAAAAGGTTATGCATCTCACTAAACCACAAGATCCCTGGCCAGGCATCCTCAGAGGGCATTGACTGTAATGAGGTTCCGTGTCTGGAACTGTTGTAAACTGTCAGGTAGAGACACCCAGTGTACAGCACCCCGAGGGCAGGCTGGACCACAGAGACCAGCATATGGCTGATTTCTTCTGAGAGCCCTGGTTGTGTGCCCTCAGCCCCTTTAGTGCAGGTGACAGGACCCGGGACATGTGTGTCCCCTGACCTGAGAAGTGACGACACTGTTGTTGCTAACACTGTCACCGGCCGTTCTTCCCTCCCTAGATTTCCATATGCCGGGAGATGCCCAGCCTGGAGGTGATCACACTCAGGTAGGTGACTGCCATGTCACTGTTGTCCCGGGGCATGGAAGCACTGGGGAGCCTCATAGCTTTCCTATGGGATGTAGGAAAAACAGGAAATCCAGAGACTCCGACTAGGTCAGTCCTCCCTGTGGCCACATCTGTCCCCAAAACCCCCAGTACCCTATCTCCCCTGCCTTCCTGATTCTATCACCTCTGGGAGCTCCTCCATCCCTAAATTCTCTCCTGCCCATCCTGGCGTCCAGAATAGGGCTGACACTACGGCCCCTACCGCCTGCCTGCCAGGTGCTGGCATGGGTGTGTTCTCTGTGTCAGCATGGTGCTGGGGACTTTGCTCTGAGCATGTCACCCACCAGGGCATCCGTGCAGGGAGCATGGGTAGGGCTGGCTCAGCAGGCCAGGCCCTGGCTTTGGGAGGTAGAGTCTTTGGCTGCTGTTGAGAAGAACCCCGTGTGTAAAGACTGGGTGTGTTGGTGGGGACTTTGGGGGTTAGTGGATACTGCTTTCCCTCCCGTGTCTCCACACTTTCCTATGGGGTGGAAATCACCCTAAAATCCCGTTTCTCTCTAGCCTGGGATTCTGGAAATCAGATTTGGTCTATGTGTGATATGGAGACTGTGGGCATTTCTGCTGAGTTTTAGCCAGTACCTGTGGGGCTAAGTGTGCCTCCTGGGGACCAATGTCATCTCTGAAGGAGGGTGACACATCCTATCTGTCACAACGGTTCCATGTGAATGCAGGGTTCCAGGCCAAGGAGCTGCCCACATGGTGTCTTGGGTTGAGGGGCTCCTGCTGAACCATTTCTAAGGCGGAGACCTTCCCTTGGTACTCATGTGTGAGGCAGGCCCACAGGTGGACGCCGCAGGCCCACAGGTGGAGGCCGCTGGCCCACGGAGGTCCAGACCGTATGTGTCCCTGACAGTGTGCTGACCCCTGCAGCGTCAACAGCGTCTCCACCCTGGAACCTGTGCGCGGCTGCCGCCGCCTGAGTGAGCTGTACCTGAGGAGGAACCACATCCCCACTCTGAATGAGCTGTTCTACCTAAAGGACCTGCCACACCTCAGGGTGCTCTGGCTGGCTGAGAACCCGTGCTGTGGCACCAGCCCGCACCGTTACCGCATGACTGTGCTGCGTAACCTGCCCCACCTGCAGAAGCTGGACAACCAAGGTAGGCTCTGGCATGTCCACCCACCCTGAGGTAGGCCCCACTGCGGGGTTTAGTACCTCAGGGCTGGTAACCCCACCTGGGCTTCTGTGCCTCACAGGCTCCTCCCTTTGCCCCCTCCACAAGGAAAATCCCTGTGCCATGGTGAGGATGCCCAGTGACCAGGCAGCATGTGGTGGTCTCAGCTGGCAACCAGGCCTCAAGCCACACTGTTCTCACACCATGCCCAGGGTCTATCTCACTGACTTCCATGAGATGATTTTTTTTTTTTAAGATTTATTTATTTAATGTATGTGAGTACACTGTCGCTGTCTTCAGACACACCAGAAGAGAGCATCAGATCCCATTATAGATGGTTATGAGCCACCATGTGGTTGCCGGGAACTGAACTCAGGACCTCTGGGAGAGTAGTCAGTCAGTGTTCTTAACCACTGAGCCATCTCTCCAGTGGAGGTGATGTGCTTAACGGTCTCTGATCCTCCTCAGTTACGTGCAGCTGGCTTCTCCCAGACACTTACTAAGCGAGAAGTGAAGCAGGGTAAATATGCAAATTCCATTCCTTTTAAAATTTCCAGTCTGATGGCAGAGAGCCCACTAGCGTGTGTGGGGCCCTGGGCCCAACCCCGGCACCACACAGGTTTATCTGGATTGGAGGTTTTGCTCTTAGAAGATGCTGCACCTGGGGTTCACAAGCATACCCCGCCCTTCTGCCTGGTGTCATACACATTCTGGGACTGGGGATCGGAAGGAGCAGGTCTGACTGTCCCCAGACACAGCGCCTCCACCCTCCCCAGCACACGGCGCACACAGCAGTAGACATGCTGAAGCCCCAGGAGGCGCTGCATGGAGCCCGTACCGCACAGGGCGGACACCCTTACCTTCCTCTCCTTCTCCTCAAGCCGTGACGGAGGAAGAGCTGACCCGCGCTCTGCTGGAGGGAGATGAGATTACTGCTGCCCCGGGCAGGGAAGGCGCAGGCAATGGCTGTCCCAAGCCCCCCTACACCCTCAGCTCTGTCAGCTCTGCCACTGAGACCAGCCAGAACCTGCTGTACACAGAGGAGACAGAGTGAGTCTGTAGGGGAGCAAGACCACTGTCCCAAGGGCATCCTCAGGCCATGAGAGGGAGGCTTCCTGTCTCCTTCTGGAAGGGGAGTGTCCTCAGGAACCTGTCTGTGCACACTAGGCCATGGGTCCTTTAGAGGGCCACAGCTGACGCACTGGAGACGAACTCTGTGGGAGTGGCCACGGTCCACTGTTCTGCTCTGGCAGGGTCACTTCTGTGCCTTCCCTGGGGAGAAAGCATTGTTGGTGGGAGCCCTGGGCACAGAGAAGCTGCTCTGGGTGGCTCTGGGCCCCTAGTCTGCATGCTGGGCTCCTTTGCTCTTATAAAGGTACCTAGATTGAGAGTGCCTGTTGTCTGTCTCCCTCCCTGGGCTGGGACCCCCTGCCAGTGTGCCTTGACACACAGGTAGTGGTGCTCGGAGCCCTGTGACTGTCACACCCTCAGTGCCTCCCTCTCACCCACAGAGTCCAGGGCCGGACTGCTGCAGACCAGTCTCCTTCCTTCTCACCAAGGGACACTATGAAGAGTCACAAGAATAGGGTGAGTGACCACTGCCCCTCTTTCCAGACAGCAGAAGGCAGGCTCCCGTGGGTGGGAATAACGTGGGATCAGGTCTGAGCTCATAGGAGGAGTTGAGCACGTGAGGCAAGTGTGTCTGCCACAGCACCCAAGCTCACCTCTGCTTCCCACTCCAGCATGCGGGAGCTCCACCTCACTAGGTCACTGTCCCCTCAGGATCCCGTTCCTCTCCACTTGCTGCTGCCCCCTACCCCAGCACACACACACACACACACACACACATATGTGCCACACACACACATACCACACACACCACACATACACACACACATACGCCACACACACACATGCCACACACACACACACATACCATGCACACCCACGTATGTGCCACACACACATACTGCACACACACATCACATACATCACACACACTCACGTGCACGCCGCACATGCACACATACCACGCACACACACACACACACATATGCACACACATGTAACATACACGCGTGCACACATTCAATTCCAAGAGCACAGCTGTGTTCACAGGCTCCCGTCCGTCCCTCACCAGGTCCTCAGTTGCTCAACAGAGAGTTTCCAGAAGACACTTGTCTACCCACGCCTGCCAGGCAGGCACCCTCCTCCCTGCAGCTAGAATAGGACTCCTGTCCCAGAACAAGGTCCACCTTGCAGCTGGTTGCCCTTGGGCCCGCATCTATAAACAAGGACACACATAGGGGTTTGCAGAGGCCTTCGTGTGCCGCAGAGGTCAGGGGTCAGAGCTAAAGTAAGTTATTCACTTCTGACCTGTTCCTCCCGGTGAGCCACGGGTGCCACCCCTCAGCCATCCATGTCTCTCATCTTTGGGTTGGAAACACCCTTTTCCACCACTTTCTATGAGAGAATACCACTCTGAGGGTCATAGGACCCTCAGACCCAAGCCTGGCTGTAACTGGATAGGGAGACAGCGTACCAGTGTCTGCACCGTGGCTGCCTGGAAGGCCTGAGACTGTTTACCCTGTAAAGGATGCCACCAGCCAGGTTCCAGGTCATTCTTTCTGTCCCCAGAACATCCTGACCGCCATATTACTGCTTCTTCGGGAGCTGGATACGGAGGGGCTGGAGGCCGTCCAGCAGACTGTGGGCAGCCGGCTACAGGCACTGCACAGGCTAGAGCCCCAGGAGGACATGGAGTGACTTCATACGCCCATGCATCTGGACCTGTCCTGTTATGTCCTGAGGAAATACAGCTCTACCTGGAAAGCCTTCCTCCGTGTTCCCGACACCAAGCCAGTGCAGGCGCAGTGGCTGCCAGCTACGCAGACCCCTCTCCTGTGCTTAGGGCTGGCAGAGATGCTGCCCGCCAGCATGGTCCCTGGGACTTACCTGCTGAAGCCTTGAAGCTCTGGGCACTGTCTGACCCTTCCTCAAGGGAGGACTGAAGGAGCCATACCCTCCTCCAATAAAGCACTTTCTGTTTGGGCTGGAAGGTCTGGGACAGGAGTCTCAGGGCCTTGATGTCGAGGGTCATGTCGTTTCTCAGCCACTAGGGGGAGCCCTAGTACCCCTGTATCAAGCCTAGCCTCGGAGAGGCCTGGACTATCTTACAGGGCACTGTGTCCCAGGTGTCCTTAGACATGGCCTGAGAGATCGGATTTTTTTTTTTTTTTCAGGACAAGGCTGGGCAGGACACTGTCCTTTTCTCTCTTCTTCAGGAGAGGGATGTCACCTAGGTAGAGTGACCGTTGGGGACAGCCAGGATCGCTCAGCATTGTGAAGCGCCAGATCCATCAATAAAGTTGCCTTTGTTAGAGCGGTTGGGGGAGGCCCCGTAGCTTACCCAGGCAGGGCCACCTTAGTGCCCTGGGGTGACCTTACACCTGCCACAAGAGAATGAACCAAGAAAGGCATCAAGATAAGCATACGCAAGACAATCTGAGCAAAAAATGTCTAGAAGGGCCAAGGGACAGGTAGACCATGTCCAGGAAGCCTGCCGCATACAATAGCTGGCTCTGTAGGTGACCTTAATGCTGAAGGTTCAGGGCAGCTGGGCCCTGCTCCACCACTGGCCCACTTCCAAACTTGGGAGTACGTTCTCTCTTAATAAACTGTTTCTACCAGCGTCTGTGTCCCCATCCAGTTCCTCGTTCCAGGACATAAGATTCTTGAAATGCCAGCAGGTTCCCTCAGGACCACACCCCATGCCTGTAACGTCCTAGCTTTCCATCCTCCTGTGGTACACTCACGTATACCTCAGGGATGGGCAAACTGCCAGCTGTGCCGAGCCCCCAATCCCTGATCCCCAGCCCCTGCCTGGACTGGGGACAAGCTAAAGCACAGCATGTATCCCTACCTGGAGCTGAGCATGGGGCATTCATCCCTATTCTGAATCTTCCAGATCTAGCCCCTTGAGCAAAAGAGGAATTGGTATCACAAGGGTGGGGTGCATTCCCATCCAACTCACAGCAGGGACAGCTAAGGCTGGGGGTGTCAACTCCTGGAAGGGTGGATGTGGCAAAGAAAAGAGAGGTAAGAGATGGCTGCTCTGTACCTGAAGCCATTGCTATCACCAGAGCCCAAAGCCCTGTTACAGCCAAGCAGGTAGACACTGAATCTAGCAGGGACTCCATCCTGAGAACTGAGACCACGCTGACAGACGGAGGCACAAGACAATGACCTGACCCCACCTGGCCATGAACCAAATGAGCCACACAGGTCCTGTCTGGATCTCCCTATTCTGAATCTTCCAGATCTAGCCCTTCATTGCAGAACCCCCTGTGTAGCAGACGCCCAGGCTGAGCAAGGGGCCTGATAGGTACTGCTCTAACCCTCAGATGTCCAACTACAGCCTGCCATTGTCCCCAGAGCTGCTTTGGATGGAGGGAGAACACACTAACAGTTGTGGACATCGATGGTGACTCTGGAACAAGCACAGGTATCCCCCAGCAGTCCTGAGCCTGCCAGTTAACCTGAAGAATTAGTAAGAGGTCTTACAATGGCCTATGAGGCTATTTCCAGGAAGGCTTAGTGAGGGGGAAAGCCCTCTCCAGAGTGGCAGCACCTCCTAGCAGGAAGCCCAGATATTAGGTGGTCCAAGAAAAAGCAGTGCTGTCTGCCAGCCCAGTTTGCCGCTGCCACCAGCCTCTGCTGACTGTCGGAAGCCAACTTTGACTTTCCAGTGTGTACTGAAGATCCTCCAGGCCCTCAGCCTCCCCAGCAAGCAGAGCCTCCCCAGCAAGCAGATGGTCATTATTGACCTGGTCTGGATAAAAATGGCCCCCATAGGGAGTGGCACTATTAAGAGGTGTGGCCTTATTGGAGGAAGTCTGCTACTGTGGGGTGGGCTTTGAGGTTTCAGGAGCTCAAGCCAGGCCTAGTGGCTCACTGTCTCTTCCTTCTGCCTGCAGATCCAGATGGTGAATTCTTAGCTACCTCTCCAGCACCACGTCTGCTGCCTGCATGCCGCCATGCTGGTAATGCACTAAACCTCTGATCTGTAAGTCAGCCCCAGTCAAATGTTTTCCTTTATAAGAACTGCTGTGGTCACCCCATCTATTCACAGCAGTAAGACAATTAGGGTGCCAAGCCCGTTTGTGTAAGCCAGTCTGGTGAATCCACTTTTACAGTGTACACACACACACACACAGAGTTCTACTGGTTCTGTTTCTACAGAGCCCTAATATGCAGGCCTTGCTGCCATGTGGGCTCGAGACCAAACCCTCCAGGACGCTGTGATAATACCTATCATTCCAGGACTTCCCCTCTCAGCAGCTTTGGGGGGCTCCAGCCAGATGAAGCAGCTGGGTACATGGCCTGTGATAACCCCACAGAAGCCTTACAGTGACCCAGGGGGAGATTCCTACCCAGAGAAACCACCGCCCCAATGTGGCCTGCAGACCTACAAAGCCAAAGTCAAAACCCTTGACCTCCATACACCAGAGGCTGGAAACAGCCTCCACCTATTGTAAATATTGTACAACTCCAGCACTGTGGAGGATGGACCCAGCGGTGGCTCAGGCAACAAACCCTGATAAATGGATTAGAGAGGAATCTGAGGTGGGGTTGGCTAGGGCTCATCCCTTCACAGACTTCTCTAAGGAGCTAGCCTCCAGGCCTTGAGAACCTCCCTGGGGGCCAGCAACCAGCCGAGACTACACTAGAGTGACAGTGACAGTTTCCCCTCCAGACCCGGGTCCGTTGCCCCCAGGCTGATACTCAGTCATTCAGGGGCAGGTATGGGGTCCACACGAGGGTCTGTAGCTCTCTTCAGCCCTTCAGGCAGAGCTAAGGACTCAGGTCTTCCTAGTCCCTTCCCAGAGGGTTTCCTAAAATCCAGTCTTATAGAATAGCCGTGGGTAAGGTTTGCACCCGAGTCCTGAGGACCCTCTCCCTGGACCTGTCAGGTCATGTCGTCCCGGTGACCATGCTCTAGACAGGTGACTTTATTTCTAAAAAAAGGTGAGGCTCTTTTCAGCTGTGTGGTCAGGCGGCCAGGCGGCCAGTGAGGGAGAGGCAATGTGGGTCTGCCCCAGCCAGGACTGGAAGGTAAGGGCCCCACAGGTGCTCTGTCCTGGGGTGAGGGTGGAGGGCTAAGGGAGGAACCCCAGAGCAGCACAGTAGATCCCCACATCCCTCAGCCAGCCGTGGGCTCCGAGGCCCACGTGAGTCCCCTCGGTGCTGGGATCTGTGGCTAGCACTAGGAGGGAGAGTCCAGGAAAGCAGGAACAGTGCAGGTGGTGAGCTCAGAAGCCCTTGTCTATGCTCAAGGTGCGGCGTGTGACATGCTCCAGCTCCCCGGACACGTAGTCTGCCATGCTGATGCGGTAGTGTGCCAGCATCTTCAGCATCAGCCGCAGATTCAGCCACCACTGCTCCCGGGGCATACGGTGCCTGAGAAGGTCAAGGTCAGATAGTTACAGAACCGAATCCCACAATCCTTTAAACCCTGCATACCTAGTTGTTCTTGTGACCTACAGGGTACATCTGGGTGCCCCATTCCTCTGGCTGGGGGTAAGGGGAAATGCCTCTGAGGTAGACTCTGATGCAAGAATCACAAACCCTCCCCAGACTGCCCAGGGCTGGCCATTGAACACACGGACTCCTGCTCTTCAAAGCTTGGTAGGGACCCTGTGCAGGAAAGTTCTGGGTCTCCCAGGGCCCTCCCTTCTCCACTCAGCTCCAAAAGGACTTACTCAAAATCAGTATCTTTCTTGAGTTCTGTGACTGGACTGAAGGCCACCACCTTCTTCCTCAGGCCGATCACACAGGCTGAGTCCGGAGCATTGGCAAACACCCGCCCTATGAAAACAGATTCGTGGTACTCAAGTCCAAGCCTCCGGAGACCTTCAGAGAGCCAGGTCAGGCCAGTCCACCCCACCCACCTTTGCGGTAGACATCACGCAGTTTCTCCGACATCCACAACATGGCCTTCACCCCCAGTTTGGTCCCATAGTTCCGGTCGAAGGGGGTTGGAGCACCACCCTGGAAACAGACAAAACCCTGGAGCTGACCAAGGCCCAGAGGAGGACACTTGACACAAAGGGGGTCCTAGGCCACATGAGCCATGACTGTCTCCATGTATCTTTGCAATGAGTATGACCACCTGAGGGCCTCAAAGCACCACCTAGAAGCCACCCCAGAGGCCAGAAATGACACCTGGGCCACAGGCGCCATAGGGAATGGCCCCACCCCAGGCCTCCTGAAAGCCACCATGAGACAACAGGGTCTACTTAGTAGGCGAGACGGGAGGCAGGGAGGAGATAGTCACAGAATGACAGGGGCTCGGGCCACCTCCCAGAAGAGGAGGTCTTAGTCCAGAGCTCAAGTGCTAGGTTTGGGTCTCAGCCCCACCCTCCTAAGGTGAGAACTAAAAGATGGGCTTCAGTACTCTCTCCATGAAAGAGTAACGGGAACAGTCAGCCAGTTCCCAAGAGTGCTGGAGAATTAAAAAAAAAAAAAAAAAAAGAAAAGAAAAACAGAGAAAGAAAGAAAGAAAGAAAGGAAGGAAGGAAGGAAGGAAGAAAGAAAGAAAGAAGAAAGGAAAGGGAAAGAAGAAGAGAAAAAAGAAAAGGAAAACAAAGAAAAGAAAAAAAGAAAAGAAAAATAGCTCGGCAAGTACTTTCTTGGGACCATGCACAAAGCCTCTCCCTCAAGGGTCCTCCCAGGTTCCCCAGAGAAGAAAATGGGGATGGAGATGGGATCCCTGGCAGACGGGTGCGGCAGGGGCCAGGGAACCGCCCTCAGAGCTGTACCTGCTGCAGGTGGCCCAGCACGTTGGTCCTGCAGTCGAACACACCCCTGCCTTCCGAGGAGTACAGGTTGTATAGGAACTCTGTGGTGTAGTGTTCGTGACACTTCTCGTTCCTGTGGAGACATACAAGGCTGTCAGGGCTGTCCCAACTCTGGCCTCACCCCTCGCCCCGCCCCCAGGCCAGACATGGTAGAGTAGCTTCAACTCCCAGTCCCTGTGCCCGCTCTGCCCATCACCCACAGCAGCCTCACCGGAGCACCAGGCCCCTCTGGATATCTGTTTTCATCTTCTCTGTCATATGCTCCACATTAGCCTGGGAAGGAAAGGCGGTAAGCTAAGAGGTGGGCAGGCGTGGGACCCAGCAGCCTCAGGGCGAGGGCGAGGCCAGGACTCTAAAACACACTACTTAAAAATGGAACCTGCTGACACCCACTAAGTGCTTCGGAGGGCTAGTCAGACCCATGGGTGGCTACAGAGCACAGGAGCGGGGCTGGGCTCACCTTTAAGTCGTGGATGTTGAAAGGGTCCTCAAAGACGTAGGCAGCATCCGCACCCACGGCAATGCCTGTCACAGTGGCCAGGTAGCCACAGTAGCCCCCCATGGTCTCTACAATGAACACACGGCGCTTTGTCCCGGAAGCCGACTGCTTGATACGGTCACAACTCTGGAGGGATCAAGGGGGCAGTCAGAGCCCAGCATGGCAGCTCACTACAATAATCTCCGTTAAGTCAGGATGTTGAGGCAAGTTCAAGGCCAGCCTGAGCTATGTAGTGAGTTCTAATCTAGCCTGGGCTACAGAATTCGGGGACGACTGTTAGAATCCTCTGTGCCCATCCTTCTCAGTCTCCACAGGCCATAGGACACTGCTACAAAGGACCCACGACAGGATCTCAAAGCAACAGCAATTGCACTCTGTACCAAGGGTTCCCACAATACGCATGGCAGCTGGACAGGACAGAGCCTGGGCCACCTCCGCTGCATCTGCACAGACCCAGGGGCTAGGAGACCCCTAAGCAACTCGCGCGCACGTGGCCTGACTACACTCTCCAGGACACCTCACCTCCATTGCAGCGTTGACAGCCGTGTCTGAGCCCAGGCTGAAGTCGGTGCCAGGCACATTGTTGCTGATGGTGGCCGGGATGACACACATGACAATGCAGAGTTCCTCGTAGCGCCCCCTCGCCTCCACCAGCTGCAGCACACCCTCGTAGGCCTGCAGGGCCAGAAGGGAAGGGAGGCGGGGTTGGGGGCGTGGTTTGTGAGGCAGGGTTCCACCAGGCTAGGGAGCCATCTTGCCCTGCCCTGTAATGGAGCTGTCTGTCTATCTAAAGACACCCGTCTTTCCAGAAAAGCAGGGTCCTAATGAGGACCAGAGGGCTACAGCCAAGCTCCTGCGTTCAGACCTACCCATGTTCATGTGTATCATGTGGCAAGGACTCACCAAGCATCAGGGTATGCCACCAGCGAGCCCCCTAGGCCTTGCTCCTCCTCCTCCCTTTTGGGGCCTTCTATTTCCCCTGATCTCCTAGAGCTATGCTAAGTGTACTCTGTAAGGCTTCCGGAAGGTAAAATCCTAGCCCCAACCCTATACTCACAGCCCTGACCCTTTGGCTGCCCTAGCCCAAGGTTCACGTTTGAGGCCACACCCGTGGCCCCTGGGGCACAGCAGCAAGTGACCCAGGATGAGAAAGGCTCACCTCAAAGCCACCAATAACCAGCAGGGCGTGGATGTTGTATGTGCGGAGATTCTCGACAATGGCCTCCAGGTGGGGTTTGGGCAGCGTCCTGTGGTTAGAGATACATCAGCCTGGATAGGAGGCATACAACTCAAAACCAGTGTGCATCTCACCTCAGAAAGATATGTGGCTCGGCCTTTCCCAGAGCTAGATCAGTCACCAAGGGGCCTCTCAATGACTCCATGGGGAACAGAGATACGGATGCCAGCATGTGCGAGGCCTGGGCACGTACTCAACAACCTCGCTGGGCACTGTCTGGCAATGGCCAGGCCTCTGCCTATCAGTCTACTCTGGGTGTCTCTTCTGGCTGAGGTGGTGATAGGAAGGGACACCTTCTCCAGCCTTTGCAGCCCCACAGATTTGGACAGGACAACTTCCCACCGTCACACATTGTGACCGTCCATAACCACCCCAGGCCAACTCTGTAGAGGATCTTGAACCTTAAACCACCAGGGCCTGGGATAAAAACCACAGCCCACAGGCAGAAGGAACAGCCTATCTCTCACGAGGGACACCTCTGTTCCAGCTGCCCTCCTACTCGGTGGATCCCACAATGCAGGGCAGGCACGAGACACTGGCAGCTCACGAGACCTCTGCCCAGCTGAGCTGGGAGGTCCAAGGCCTACAGCCCTAGACTTCAGGACTAGAGTCCCTACCTGTCCCATCAGCTAGGCTCTGCACCATCCAGTAGCCACTCACCTCTTGGTCCCCAGCATCGAGCCACCACGTCCCAACCAGCCAGCCACGTCATGCCAGCTTACTTCTTGCACCTGCAGGGAGACCGTGGCTTCAGGAAGGTGGCCCGAGGTTTCCTCAGGCAGGTAACACAGACCCTATCAGAGTGGCCATCACCTCAAAGGAGGGGCCTGGGTCTCAGGGCTGATTAAGAGGACAGAGTCCCACAGTTTCCACACCGAGAGCAGCCAGGCCTTCCCCATTGGCTATCATGTTTCTTCATGTGCCTGAACTAGACTGTTCTGTTTAAGCATCCCACACCCCTCAGACCTTCAAACGCAAGTGACTGAGGCCACAGCCCCAAACACCACCTGCATCACCACGACACCTACCTGACCCTTGGCCAGGCCCTCGAAGCCGTCGTGTACAACGTACACCGTGTGTCCCTCGGAGATGCCAGTGCGCACTGCGGAGCGTACAGCCGCATTCATGCCGGCAGCCGGAGCCCCCACATTCAGGATGGCCAGGGAGAAATTGGTCTTCAGAAAGAGAAAAGACAGAAATGTAAGCCACGGGACCAGGTGGAGCCCAGGCTAGGCTGAATGCGATCCACCATGTCAACTCCCTTATATATGGTGTGATATAGCTGTCCTGCTCATTCCAGAAAGTTCTGGGGAAGACTAAATGAGAAAGTGCAAGTTCTGGATACATCTCCAAGTCTCCTGCCGTGATGAATGGACACCTCGTGACAGCCAGGCTCAGGCACAGCCTGATGGGTTGGGTCAACAGCTGCTTCCAAGCCCTCAGGCATCAGCCATCCTCAGACAGGATGGGGGAGGGGCAGCCACACAGGAACAGGAGTGCTGGCTATGGTGCTAGGTTGGTATAAAGTGATACATCCATAAGCTGTGTGGGTCAGTGCGCCAGCCCAGAGTATCTGAGTGGGACCCTGGTCCCTGGAGTGGCAGGAACCAGCCCTTCCTCTGGAGATATCTTTCCCTAGGATGTCAGCTATAAGAGAACAATGCACCGGGCCCCTACCCCTAAGTCATAGATCAGGGGCAATTCATTGAACAGCCCTTGAGAAGCACTGGATTGTGTTGTAGCTGGGCCATGTAGCCACATGCAAAGCTGAGTGCGGACCTCGGTACACGCTTAAGACCTAAGGCAGGAGGACGGAGCTCCTGCCATGCACTCCCCAGCCCCAAACTTGGAACTCACCACCCCGTGAGGCAGGAGGAAGCAGGAAGATGGTGGAACCACTGCACTGCACGCAGGGGGCTCTGCCCTCTTACCTTCTCCTTAGACACCTTCTGGTGGGCGAGGAGCTTGTAAATTTTCCAGTTGTTCTCGAAGCTCCTGGAAAGGAAGAAGACTGTGCAGCTTACCACCCTGCGCCATCCCTCTGGCCACACAGCCACAAACTCAGCAAGCAGGAGCAGCAAGGCTGGCCGCTCAACAGTCAGAATGGCACATGGGCATCATGCACGTGACTCTGGGAGCTCAGTGACTTCTCAACACAGGGCCAGAGATAAAAACCAGCCAGATCCTGTGCAGTCAGCTTGTCTTATTGCTACATCCCACCTGGGCATGTCCAGTAGCCACGTGAGATCCAACAGGACACAAGGGTGTGTTTCCACCCAGGTGACAAAGCCTCGTGGCCTGAGCATCCAGCCAGAATATATACTCTGGGCTCAGGGCCAGGTAGGTATCTGCAGGAAGTGGCACCTCATGCCACCAAGGACGAGCGTCCACACACCTGCTGGCCCTCCCTGTCCTCCAGTAAGGCACACCCACAGCATCCAAAGCCGGTCCTGCAGCACTACTACCCACCCCCATATGCTCCCTATAGGTCCCTCCCTGGCACAGCAGTCCCTCCTACACCTCACAGTTAGCACTGTTGGCACAGAAGCTTCCTCCCCTCAGCTCCTACAAGAGTGAGTACTGGTACAGAGCGCAGAGGGGAGTTCAGCCCAGTGCCTCCAGAGCACTGTCTGCGATGGACGCTCACCCCCACCTCTCCACTGTCAGAAAAGATGGCTACCCTCCTCACCTGCCACGGAGCTGGATAGCCTCGTCAAACCTCTTCTCGTCCATGGCCTTCTGCACGTCCTTTGTCTTAAAGAGAAAAGACAGCCAGGTTGTCAAGGTGGCCAGACTGCACATGCTGACACAGCCTGCTGGGCTGACACCTTCGTGCCATAAACCCGGTTTTCAGGAGGCCCAAGAAGCCCACCTGACCCCACGCATGCAATTAAACCAGTCCTGTACTTCACCTAGCCCCAAACCTCTCAGAGTCTTGGGAATGAGAGGACCCCCAACCCCACCTCCCAGGCCCACAACCGATACCCAACATGGCCTCAAACGGCTAGGCATGGTAAATGTCCTATGAGGGTCAGGACCAAGCCTCCCTCCTGCCCCGCAGCCCAGCTTTCCAATCACCCCCCGTTTATCCCCAGCCACAGAGAGCCCCAAACCTGAGCCAAAGCCAGCACCTCCCTCCTTGGCCTCAGCTGTACCCCATCCTAAAGTTCCTGCTGTGGCCACCCCTACCTGCCAGAGCCTTACCCAATATACCATTCTTACCTCCCCTATACTTACCCAATATATCATTCTTTCCTTCCCATACGGATCCCAAACACCTAGTCCCCTACCCAACGCCACTGCCCCCAGGAAGCTGAGATCTTGCTCCCCAGCCCCCTGATAACACTTGTCCACCCCTCTGGCCAGCTTCTCCTGGCTTTCTAAAGCCCAGAAACCCCTTCCTCTTCCACTTCAATCCTTGACCCCCAACCGTACCATCTACACATAAGCAGTGGGACTTGGAGAGGGGCCCCAAAAGGGCAAGGATTCTACTGGAGGGAGACAGCACTCACCACTTGCACACACTCCATGAGAGGCAGCCGCACAGACTGATTCCCAGAGAGGCTGACCACGCAGGCCGGCGTGTCGGGCGTGGCCTCCAGCAGTGCCATCACGGCCTCCATACCCATCTTGCTACTCTGCAAGGGAGAGAGGGCAGTGTGGCTTAGGGCTGGCACAGCCCGCCCCGCCACACATGGGTGCACCGAGTCGTCCGCTTGCTCTGCAAACCAACACTGGCCTGCCTCCTCCACACTGGCCCAGATCATGATAACATGACATGATCAACAGTCACAACAGCCAACTAGGCTCCATTTCCCACCACAGTCCCCACAGCCTGCCTACTGGGCCTGGCGAGAAGACATGCCCAACGTCTCTCAGACTGAAAGTGCCAGCTAGGGCTCCAGGGTTCTTTCTACTACATCCCTCACTGGGAGCCTCATATGTCCCACTCCTGACGAACATGGGCTGACAGGCTGGAACAACTAAAATGCCAAGAACTGTGCCACAGGGGACAGACCACAGTGGCAGGCTCTGGCACAGCAGCGAGAACAGGCTGGCAGACAGAGATGACAGCCTTGTGGAAGACCTACTCTTTGAGCAGGTGTCCCCTGGCTCACCCTGTAGACATCTGGGCTCAGAAGTGGCACTCTGGCGATAGCCAAACTGTAATGAGCTGTCTGTTGTCCCTCACCCCTGCCCAGACAGCTTGCACTCCCACCAGCATCCAGGCCATTAGCCTGGATGACCACAGGACATTTTAGAACCTGGTGGGGTGGTGTTGGCCTTGTGCCCAAGTCTTGGTCTCCCTTGGCCTCTTTAGAGACTAGAGTTTCATGTAGGGTGTGGAGAGGCCTGGGTGAGCCAGTGAGTCCCCTTCCCATGGATTTGTGTCCAATTCTTCAGTAGGGACAAGGAGATGGCACACCAGTCCAGTCCCTCAGTACATACACACTTACACACACACACACACACACACACACACACACACACACACACACACAGCAGAGGCTTATAAACATACCAGGACTCGGTCAAAGGCCGAGGGCGTCCCTCCTCGCTGTACATGGCCCAGCACGGTCACTCGTGTATCGAAGCCCAGCCTCTGAACCACCAGCTATTTGTCAAAGAAGCAGAGGGTCTGTAGGTTCCTGCAGCCCGGTTGTCCAGGGGCCCAGCCAGTCCCCATGGTCCACCCATGTAGCCTTAGGTTTACATATAGCCCTGAGGTTCCCCAGAACCAGCCTGAGAAATATGTTGCATTATCCAAGCGTGGGATTCACGTGCTTGTGTGTGAATATGTACAGATCATGTGATGGTGTTGAGTGTGCACGGAGGGTCCACGTGTTTGTGCATAGAGAGGTGTATCCGTGCAGGGCTGGCTGTGTTTCATGGCCTGCAGCCCTGGCTATTCAAAACCGAATGTAGTAATCTCTGGCCCCTCTGCTCAGTGTCCGCTGGACCCCTGTGGTTCTGGGGGCCTAGCTACAGAGAGAACAGCAAATAAAGTAGAGACCTAGCAGAGAATCGGAAAATACGGGAACACAATCACTGGCTGAGGGGGAGGAGGAAAAAGGTAGGGGCACTAGGTAGGGGGTGTGTTTCCCTGAGGGATGCCCACTGCCACCACCACCAACACCGCCACCATCGCCATCCCCAGAGGCTAGAGAAAAGCTCTTCACAGTCCTAGCCACTACTTATGTTCCAGTTCCTTTCCTTTTGTTTTGAGATAAAATTTCATTGTGGAGCCAGGGCTGGCCTAGAATCTGTACAGATGCCAGGCTGGCACAGAACTCACATTCCTTCTGCCTCAGCCTCCCTAGTCTGGGATTACAGGTATGCAGCACATCTGGCAGCTCGACGCTGTTGAGTGCTGAGTCTGGAGTGGAGGGGGGACAGTCTATCACTTAGAGAGCTGACAGAGAGCTAAGACCTAACACTGGGGGTGCTGAGGGGTCCCCACCAGACACAGACTGAATAAAGTCAGGACCCAAAGAACCCTCAACTTCTCTGGAGATCCCAGCCAGCCACTGCACAACTGGCAACGTCCCAGTGCCTGACTTCTGCCCAGAGAGGGGCCAACCCAGGAAACCCAGGACCAGCAGCTATCTTCAGGAGATGCCACTGGAGTCAGGGGACCCGACCTGCCCTGGGAAGCTGCCACACTCACATCCTTCACGTAGCTGGACGAGATAGGCTTCCCATGCCGGTCAATGGCGCCCTCCGCGATGATGATGATATTCAGTCGAGATCCCCGGCTCCGAGTCTATCAGAGAAGAGATGCTGGCCTCAGTCTCCAGCCATGGACCACGCATGTGCATGGCTACCGGGAACAGCAAGCCTCACGAGCGTCTAGGACACTGTATCTACAACCCACTCGAGCAAGGTGAGCTTTCTCACCTACCTCTGAAAGAGGAAAAGAGATCTGGAGTACATGGTAGAGCTAAGGCCAGCCAGCTAGGATCCTACTGTCCCCATGGGGGGCAACTAGCAATATGCTAGGTAGTGGAGGCAGGGGCTGAGCAGGTACTGGGTAGGGTGTCTGCAGGGGACATACTTGATATAGCCATTCCTTTAGTTAGCTAACCAAGGACCCTCAGGTCCCATCTCAAGTTATTTCTGCATCCTTCAATGGGGGGACCCCCCCCACTCGCCAATGGCAACATCAGCCAGGGGTTCTGGGACATCCTCTACCCAGGAACCAATGGGGGGCCAACAGGTAGCGTAGGGACCCATAAGGCCGAACCCCAGCTCTCGGTAAATATGACAGTCCCACATGCTAATCCAACACAGAGCACTCTCACACCTACACTGCCTCCCTCAGAGATCTCTGACAGACAGACAGACAGACAGACTTTCCTGAGAACTGCTGTGCTGCACAAGCCTACAAGGCAGCAATGACCCCCTCAGTGCCTCCGTAGGGACAGTATGGAAGCAGCTAGCGAGAGTCTCATTACACTGCCAAGGCTGGCCTAGAATTTGCATGGTGCCCAGGCTGGCCTAGAACTCATCTTTCTCCTGCGTGAGGAAGCTCAAAGCAGCTTATGAAAGGCCCAGGTGTAGTAGAGGGAAAGAGGGGGCTTCGTGGAAGAGGAAGGGGGTGCTGGCAAGGAGCCCGACCTCCAGGCCAAGGCTGTAGGCGGAGCGTCAGAGTCAAGGCTCCTCCCCTCCCTCAATGGTGCTTGAGCGAGACACCTGCATCTTCAGGAAAAAAACTGAAGCTCACAGAGGCCAATCGCCTTAAACAGACAGAGGAGAGCCAGGTACGCAGCCCCCAGGTGCCCAGGCCCCACTCGGAGTTGCAGCCTCTATCCAGCGGCAACTAGGCCTTGCCCCGCCTCCATCCTGCCTGTAGCTTCACTTGGGAAGGTTCTAGAAACAGGTCATGACCCCAGGAAGCTCTACTGTCTTGATAGGATGCACAGCGGCAAAGAGGTACGACTTTCCCTGGGGATGGGGAGGGGGAACGGTGGGGGGGAAACAAGGGGGGATCTCTGGTGTGCCCTGGGGCTGGTCACATGGTTCTACTTCTCTTTCAGAACATAGGCTTCCCGGAATATAGAAATAAAAGAGCCAGAGTCACTGGGCAGACAGGTTGAGTGGATGAGTGGTCTCTGAGGTCTCGGCAGGGGATGGTATATCTCTTTGGTCAGAATCACCTCAGTTTCATCCCAAGAGCTGTGTCCCAAGTAGCCTGCTGTAGACCAAGGGACCAGCTACTTCCCCCAGCTGTCTTCAAGGCACCTTCCCTACTGGTTACACCATTTTTCTTGCTTCCAGGGCCCCCCCCCCCAATTAGGGCCTGGTATACACCACTGGCAGACACTTCTAGACAGTTCTATGCTGGATTAGAACCCACCACCCTCATAGGAGCACAGAGTCAGTAAACAAGCAGCTAGCCCCCAAGACTCTTCACCTACCCTTTGGACCTTTACATGGTTACCTCTCTCCCAGGGCCCTTGCTCTGGGCCCTAGCTTATGAGGCCACCTCTAAGATGCTAAGAGCTAAAGCCAGCACTCCGAGAAACAAATTTGCCATGCTCCCTGCATTGGCCACAGAAATGAACCCAGACGGTGGCCTGAACATCTCCACTGGCTCTGGGACCACAGGAGTGTCTAGTCACCAGCCTTATAAACCCTACCTAGGACATGCAGCAATCAACACCATGACCCTCACACAGGCAAGAACAGCCAAGAGCCAGCCCTGTGACCGTCCTAGTTCCCCCAGAGGGTGCGGACGGATGCTGTGAACCAGTAAAGGAAGATCAAGTCCCAAGGATTCTCTGAGATTCTCGAGTGACTGAAATCCCTGGTGGCCACTCACCTCACCCAGCCTCTCACACATGAAGTTCTCCCAGCCATCCTCAGGAGGCGCTTCAGGGATGAAGAGCCAATCAGCCCCGGAGGCCAGCGCAGACACCAGAGCCAGATACCTGAAGGAACAGAGGAGCCAGCCTGCTCAGGATCTCCTCCTTGTCTCTCTCCCTGCTGCCTACCTGGAATCCCTCAATTTGTAGCATTAAATGATCAACTAGTACACGCCAGACACTATGTGCCCCCTCACTGTCCCCAACAGCCCCCAAGTGCCCCACCTCTCCCTGCCGACCAGGATAGACCTCCTCACCCGCAGTGCCGTCCCATCACCTCCAACACAAAGGTCCTCTGGTGGCTGTGGAGAAGAAAACGGATGTGGATATCCATGCCAGGACTTGAGAGCCACACATTCTAACCCACCACACTAGTCCAAGAAGACAGAGGTGCTGAAAAAAGGCAACGCCCATCTCCTCACGCCCAGGGCTGCCCTGAGCTAGGACACACCCGCCAGTCTTCCAGACAGCTCTCTACCCTCTTGAGAGCCGGGTACTGACCCAGATTTGGTGATCCCTGGCTGGAGCCCAAGAACTCCCTTCAGGCACACCACTACCCTGGAACGTGGTAGCCTCTGGCAGCTGGGGTGCACTGCTAATGTCCCACTGACACCTAGAGGGATGGGAACTGACCCCCAGCCTCTCCTCTAGCAGGAAGCACAGGCCTAGAAGCCATCAGCTGAGGATACAGTTGTAAAGCCAGCATCCACGGCCTCTGCAGTGGCAATCACGTTCCCCCCACCAGGAGGCCAACTTCACTAGGCCCCAAGTCATCTCGTGTGCGTGGGTCCTCACCTTTGGGCAGTGGTGGTGATGGCGTCGATGACCTCCATGATGCGATGCAGGGCTGAGTCTGTGCCGATGGTCATGTCGGTGCCGCAGAAGTCGTTATCGATGGAGCCCACCAGACCCGCAATGCTCAAGTGTGCGTGGTTCTGAGCCGTGGACTCCGAGATCTTGCCTGTGTCAGAGAAACAAAGGCCAGATGAGGACCACGACCTGGCCAGCCGCTACAACCGCTATACCTTTTCCCCGAATCGTCCACCATCTATAAGAAGGGGTACCGCCCAGCAAGGAGCCTCCGGAGGACCGTGGGGGCACTGTGCTCCAGGTTCCCACAGGAGGCACCTTCCACACAGCAACCTTGGGTCTTCGAATCTAACGCCACCCAACCCATAGCTACACCTCTGCAAATAGACGTCTATGCCCCACATCAGACCGTCTTCGGAATCAGTTACAAGCATATAGTGGGATATTTTCCCACTACATTTGCAATAAGGCTCAGTGACTGAGCTGTTGGAAAGGTAGGCGGAGTGAGGAGTCGGGAGGAGTGAAGGAGGGGAAGGAGAGTAGACAGGAGGGGGTGAGCAGAGATGGAGAACCACGGATGACTTGAGAGCAGTCCTGGGTAGCAACTTATCAAAAGGTTAGATTTTGGGTAACAATTCTAATTGTGCGGGCATCTTGTCATTTGAGTATTTCCAAATATATAAATTCTTTGGTTAATTATTAAGCTTTAAGAGTCTCATTTCGCCGGGCGGTGGTGGCGCACGCCTTTCATCCCAGCACTTTCGAGGCAGAGGCAGGCGGATTTCTGAGTTCGAGGCCAGCCTGGTCTACAGAGTGAGTTCCAGGACAGCCAGAGCTACACAGAGAAACCCTGTCTCGAAAAACCAAAAAAAAAAAAAAAAAAAGAAAGAAAAAACAAAACAAAACAAACAA
>NW_021604628.1:3684696-3705064 GCF_004785775.1 Grammomys surdaster | reverse complement strand
TTTTCTGGGATTCAGCCAAACTTTGTGGAGACAGTGTGGTGGCTTCCTGGGAACGAGCCAGTCTGGGCACCGTATTCAAAATATTACCCATTACACAAGCAAGATCATCACACAGGGTACCACCTGGGCTTCTCAAGACCAGGAGCCTTGACCTCACGTTGACCTCACGTTGACCTCACGTTGACCTCACCACCTGAAGTCTATATACCACATCGGGAGCCGCTCTAGAGCGGACTTAACTTCCAGTCACCTCCAGAGAACCAGGTAAGAGCCAGCTCTGCACAGACCCACCTTCCTTCATCAGCTCCTCCAGCAAGCTGCTCCACTCGTTCCGGAAGATGTTGGCCCCCGTGAGGCTGCCATCACCACCGATGACACACAGGTTGGTGATGCCGTGTTGGAGCAGGTTGTAGGCTGCGGCTAGGCGCCCTTCCCTTGTCATGAAGGCCTTACAGCGGGCACTGCCAATGATGGTGCCGCCCTGCATGGAAGAAATAAGAAGCTTTGGGTAGGATGGCAAAAAGTCCCTGCAGGCATCAGAGAGATGCCATTGCTGGATGAGGTGGACCCCACAGAATTAGATAGAGGAGAAGTCTCTAGAATCTTGTATAGCTCCTCCCACACCCTGGCCTTTCTCCTTGAATCCAAGGCCCTGGGGAGTTTGCACAAGTCTTAAAACTAGCACATCTGCCACATATATACAACACAGAGCCCCCAAAACACACCCATACACATCACACACACACACCACCCACCAAGCAGAACAGAACCTTCCCTGTCTCCACCCACAGCCTCCCTGGTCTAGACTACTATGTCTTGGTGTGTGTGTGTGTGTGTATCTGTCATTTCTACATGTCTCTGTGTCTATGTGACCATGAGATCTCTGCTCCGGAATGCCTCTGTGCGTGAGTGCACACCCACACGTGCTCACACACTCTCAGGGTAGGGAAGGAGCCACCTGGCTTCGAGCCTCACCAGCTGGATGATGTTGGAAACACTGAGCCAGTTGGCTGGCTTGATGTTCTCGCCTCCTTCTACAAGGCCCTCGTAGCCCTGCAAGCAAAGAAGGACGTTTGAGATAGCAGCCCCACTGTGGCCAGAAGCACTGTGCTCACCAGCAGTGAGCAAGTTCAAGGAGTCTAATGGCAAGCCCTGCCACTCGCAGGCCCAGCATCCTCTGTGGGGCTCAAAGCATGCTTTACATGCCCAAGAGTCTGCTTATTACAGAGAAAAACACACAGCCGGGCAGTGGTGGCGCACGCCTTTAATCTCAGCACTTGGGAGGCAGAGGCAGGTGGATTTCTGAGTTTGAGGCCAGCCTGGTTTACAGAGTGAGTTCCAGGACAGCCAGGGCTACACAGAGAAACCCTGTCTCAAAAAACCAAAAAAAACAAAAAAACAAAAAAAAAAAACAACCAACCAACTAAAGAAACAAACAAAACCAGAGGAAAACACATAGTGTGTACTTATGGCACAAGCAGACACCCAAAGACTGTCCCCAAACTGAGCTCATGTCATTGTACCCAAGTCAGAGCATCAAGGCCAGGACACAGAAGCCCCAAGGGAAGGCTAATGTCCTTCCAAAGAGATCTGCCCAGTGTGAGTGGTGGAAATGACCTGGTTGTGGTCTGAGGGGACTATGAGTGTGCCTTGCTATGTTGTGACAGCATAGCATGACACCCTCCCTACCCACGCACATATGTAATGCCTCATTTCAAAGGCAGAAGTCAAGCTGTCAGGAACACACACCACACACATCTCCTCACGGGAGCATGCACGTGTTTTGGATAGAAAGGCCCATACCCAAGAGAGAACTCGCGAGTCCCATGGATTCATGGGTAACCACAGAAAACAATGCCCTGTGTGTCCCCCCCCCCCCCCGTGCTTGTGGCCAATTCTTCACCCCAGGGCAAAGCAATGGAAGTTCAGGATGCTGCCCTCTCCCCTCCCCCATCCTCTACCCTACCCCCCAGTATCAGATAGCACCTATCTTTCATCCTGGAGGTTTTGGACTAGATCCTAATGAGGATTCAATGGGATTTCTTTGCAAACCTCTGCTGTTGTTCACTCAGACAGCAAAGTGCTAGCCAGGTACCTCTGCCACACTGCGGTGTCTGCCTGTGGGTTTTATATAAGATGGACATAGGATATGGGGATTTCACAGAGGCTGTGACAAGATGGACGGCCTCTACCATGAAGCTCCGAAGCCCTCTGGGGGGCACCAGGGAAAAAGGACATTTATGCTTAGTCTGAGCTATCCAACTCAGCTCTTCTCCGTGTTCCTCCCTGTGCTCCTCCATAGCTAAGTGGTAGGGCCCCAGAGGGTGGGCAGTGAAGGGTCAGCTCAGGCTACAGCAGTTACACAAGTAGCTCTGCCTTCAGCCCTGGAATCTAAGCAGAAGGTTCTAAGGAGCCACAGGTGGACAAGGCACCCCAGTCTGGGAACTAGCTAGCTCTCATAGTTCAGAACAGGCCAAAGGTAGCTCCTCTGGCCACTTAAGATACGTAGTCACAACAGGGAAAAGTAAGACCACTAACTAGCGTGCAAGTCGGAAGACTTCAGATGCCACTGCTAAAAAGCAAAATCACTTGAGAGTTAAAAGTAATTCCTAGCCAGGCGGTGGTGGCACAAGCCTTTAATCCCAGCACTTGGGAGGCAGAGGCAGGTGGATTTCTGAGTTCGAGGCCAGCCTGGTCTACAGAGTGAGTTCCAGGACAGCCCAGGCTATACAGAGAAACCCTGTCTGGAAAAACCAAAAAAAAAAAAAAAAGTAATTCCTAAAATAAGCCATTTCTGCAGAGATGTGGAGAGGTTCGATTGTGGCAAATCCAGAGGCTAATCACTGTATCTGGTCTAGATTCAGCTCCTGGAATAGCCATTCCTTGCCCATCCCAGAGGTCAGAACTAACATCCCATGTCTAATAGAGAACAGACCTTTTGGAATCTATTAACTTAGCAAACCACCAGTTTCCACTGACCCAAAAGCTAAGGGTATGGTCAAATTGTATCTGGGCCCTATAGAAAAGCATCCTGGTGTGCTGTGACCACCTCTCTGATATAGCCAGCAACATCATTTAAACCTGCCTAGGTTTATGACTTTGTTCTGTTAAGCGATAAAACCTCGTAAAACTGCTTCCCCATTGGAACATGGAATTTGGGGTAACTTAAATCTGTGTCTCTGGGCCATGGCCCCTCAAACTTGGCTCCAGAATAAGCTTTTAAAAAAAAAAAAAAGATGTATTTATTTTATGTATATGAGTACACTGTTGCTATACTCAGACACACCAGAAGAGGGCATCGGATCCCATTAACAGATGGTTGTTGAGCCACCATGGGGTTGCTGGGAATCGAACTCAGAACCTCTGGAAGAGCAGTCAGTGCTCTTAACCACCGAGCCAGCTCTCCAGGTCCAGAATAAGCTTTAAAGTAAAAGCCTGTTTATTTGTTTGTTTGTTTGCATTGACATGACTCAATGCAAACACCTATCAATGTCTCAAAGACATCAAGGAAAGCCAATCAGCTGTGCTCACTTCCGGCCAGGACACTCTATTCTATACCCTTGCACTCCCAACTCTCCCCATTCACGCTTAATCCTAAACAATACCCCTCACAAACCTCACTATTCCACCTTTAAACCTGTGTATTTCACTCTCAGCCGTGGGACCTGGGAAGCCATGCAGACTCACACGGCAGCTGTTTAAAAAAAAAAAAGTCCCTTGAGAAGCCCACGCCCAGGCTCTCCCAAGCTTCAGAGTGTACTGTCCTGTTTTAAATGTCTTTAGAACCCCACATGCTGCTCACCGGCTGTCTCTGAAATCCCTCCCCGCTTGGAAGTAAGGAAATCTTGATGTGTGGAGGTCCCTGTGGAGGAAGGGCGTGGAGGCCGAGCAGCAGAGGAAGAAGAACAATCTCTCGTCTTCTCTTACCATACTTGCCGACACCCTCAAAGCCCAGGCACCTCTCCTCCTGTGGATCTCTGAGCTCAAAGGTGCAACACCATTTACTTACAGTCATTAAAAGATCACCCACGCCCGGCAGTGGTGGCGCACGCCTTTAGTCCCAGCACTTGGGAGGCAGAGGCAGGTGGATTTCTGAGTTCGAGGCTGGCCTGGTCTACAGAATGAGTTCCAGGACAGCCAGGACCACACAGAGAAACCCTGTCTCGAAAAACCAAAACAACAAAAAAAAAACAAAACAAACAAAAAATATCACCTACTAGGAGATAAGGGAGAGCTTGTTCCCCATTTAATTTTAATGAATTTAATTAATTAATTTAAAAAAATTTTTTTGAGACAGAGTTCCAGGCTAGTCTCTTAACTCACAGATATCCTCCTGCCTCTACAGGTGGAGTGCTGGGATTAGAGGCACTCACCACCCACACCTGGCTCTCAGTAGTCCCACTGGACGGAAGAGGCTAGGATCCTGAGGAATGGGGCCTTATCTATAGGTAGGACCCAGCCCTCCCCATTTGGAGGCCCCAAATCCTCAGGTCACCAGCCACATCTGCCAGGCTCCTTTGCCTCAGATCTCTGAGACTCCATGGTGGGGGTTTGCAGGGTTCTCCCCACCACCCCCATCCAAGCTTGACGTCTGCACTGTACTCAGAGAAGGAGAAGGCAGTATCCTATAGGTTAGTGCCCACCCACACACACACACACACTATCTCTCCCTCCCCTACATCTGTAGAGCAGAAGACTGGGTATGGTCCTGCCATAACTTGGGGCCAGGGCAAAGGAACAAGAACACACCCAGCAACAAGAGGGAGGGGCAGAGGCCCTCAGGGAGGCTAAGCTGTGGTATAAAAGGTGAATACAATATAACCTCAAGATAATACAAGGGAATTCAGGAGCCTGGGAGGCGAGGAGACACCCAGGGAGTGGGTGGGGAGAGAAAAAAAGAAAATAGCTCACAGACTACAGTGTCTGCCCAAATCAACATCAGGGCGCCTCTCGATCCCCACTTTGCTTCTTATAGGCCACAGTGTGGGAACAAAGCAGAACAGACAGTGTGGGCACAGAGAGGGGGCGGGGGGGGCAGTCCTATGTGTGTAAGGCTCTAGGCAGACAAAGACCTGTGGGGGAGGTGGGAGGTGGGATTGTGCTATTGGCCGGCATAGGTAGGTCCCTCCTATTGATTGATCCATCCCTGTTGGTCTTATTGTCCTGGCTGCTCTTCTAGTGACTGTGGGACAGTATCTAGTGGGCACAATCCCCACAATATGTTTCCATTCTGCAGATGTTTCAGCTCAATCCCCTTCCCCCAGACAACACCCAGGCCCAGTCACCTGAAAGCTTCCGAGGTGACCAGAACACAACAGACTACCCCGTGCCACAGAACAGTGTGTTCCCTGCAGGAACACACACAGGATACCTCACCATAGGCCACACCCCCACCGCACCCCCCAACACACGCGGCCTTACCTCGTAGATGAGAAAGACTTTGGCCCCCACATATATGCCCATACGGGTCACAGCCCTGACAGCGGCATTCATACCTGTGAGGGAGTCAGGACACGCCATCAGTCCAGGCAGGGAGAACTGGACCCTCTCATAGCACCCCCATCCCAGTGGGCTCAGGGCCAGGAAATCGGAGCGGGGCATGAAGCTGCCCTCCGGAACACTTTGAAGAATGTGGCAGAGCATGGCAGCTACTCTCGAGTGGGCCTGGTTTCCTTCCATTCCGGGCTCTGTTGCCCTACCCATGGCAATAGGAAGGCCCTGGTCTCAGTCAGCAGAGAACCCCACTCTCGCAGTCTCACAGAACCAGATGCTAACCACTGGGCCTAGGCATGATATGTGGGGACAGTAGAACCCAGGGCATAGGGCCTAGGCCTCTGTTGTTGGCTGGCGTACAGGGCAAAAAGGTGACGTGGGCCTTGAAGATCATGCTGCCTTGCTGACCATACACCTCCCAATCCCCACCCCCAACCCCCCAGAGGCCTCAGCAATCAGTTGAACAGAGCACCAACTGATCACTGGCTGTACCTAGCTGAAGGGTGTCCTCCCACCTCAGACTGGAAATTCTACTTTTGCTCTGCCTCACACTTCCCCAGGAGCCACAGCAGGAAAGGTCATTGTTCTGGAAGTAGCCCATGCCTCCCGTTCCCTAAGCAGATGGGAAGCAGGTTTATTGCCAAGGTTGAGGTTGAAGGGACCTGGGGAACACCCCGTGCATCCAGAATACTGAGCACCGATCCCTAGAAAGAAAAGTCCACAGGCAAGGCTGGGACATGGGCTGCTGGCTCCCTTTGCTCTCACCTGGGTGAGGACAGGAGAGACGAGCTTAGTCAGTCTGCAGCAAACACATCCTTCTTCCTTGCTCCCCTTAGCCCATAGAAGGAGGGACCCTGGGTCCTGGTAGGTGGGATATGTGGCCTAGCAGCTGAGATAGAGTTTGGAGATGCCAGAGAACAGGGACCCACGGTCCCACCCTCGTCACCTCTGGCTCCAGGGGGAAGCCACATACTCCTGGGAAGGCCGGTCTTAGCTGTCAAGGGTATCTAACCAGGCAGCCTGGAAGGTTGCGATGGTGGGGGTGGGGGTGGGGGTTAGCACAGGGCTATATGCAGTGTATCCCTTGCTTACACCATAAAACAAAACACTGAGCCCTAGGAATAACACAGGTGTCAACCCAAGCAGTGTAGTCAGCACTCCAGAGAACAAGACAGCAACTCTCGTGGAGACTACGCTTCTTGTTAGAACAGGGCCCTCGTGAGAAGACCCGGGAGAGCAGATGTCTCCGAGAGAACCTCAAGAAAGCTGCTTTGGCAAAACGCTGCTGTTATTCTTGAGCCACTCTGTAGAGTGCCAATCACTGAGCTGACGGCCTAAGAGTCTGGGGTTGGAGGACAGGGACACCCCTCGGCTTGGTGCACCCAATGACCTTTTATGCTCTGCGCTGAGGTTGGGGGGGCAGGGGATGGCCAGAGGGGGCAGCATGGTCTTCAATGCTAATGTCACATTTCTGCTGTGCATGCTAGACTGTGGCAGAGGTCTGGGCCACACCCTGAGTGCCGCTGTCCCCACAATTCATTTTATAGCCCAGAACTCATGGCAATTCTCCTGCCGCAGCCTCCCAATTACTGGGATTACAGGCCTAAGCCACCACACCCAGCTAAAAGCCTTTTCAACTGCACTTTAATTTGCTTCTCCTTCTCAGAAAGGAACAGGGCAAAGACCAGGCCCAATCAAAGCACCACCAGGGGAGAACAGGTATCATTTGTTTGTCTGTCAGCTGATACTCATAGCCACCCTGTGAAGAGCCAAAGGCTGGTTATGCATTTGCTGCAAAAATTACCTCAGAGACATGATCTCTGGGAAAACAAGGTGTTAGACAGACACCAAGAAATGATCCTAGGCCTACCAGAAAGTTACCCATCAGCTCAAAAGCCTGTGTCCAATACCAGACCCCTGCAGCGCAGGCAGCTAGCAACACAAACAGGAAATCAATGTCTCCCTTGACCACAGGGAAGACAGAACCGCAGAGCAATTTAGGTACTGGGAAGAGGCCGGAAGGAACAGCCAGAGTTGGCCCGTGCCTAGGCTGGGATGTGACTGAAGTCAGCCAGGCTCGTTTGTTGCAGTTGTTTGGTTAACTGGTTTTTTGTTTTGCTTTGCTTTTTTTTTTTTTCTACCTGTAGTTATTTAAAAACAAAGTCTTCCAGTCAAACAGACATTGGTGAACAGCAGCTCTTCTCAGCTTGCTAACATGACTCTTGGCCAACAGGAAGGGAGAGACTTGGGTCTGAAAAGGACAGGTCTTCCTGCCTGGCTCGAAGGAAAAAAGAAACCTCATAGACCAGAGGCAGTGCTTGGGTCAAGCCAAGGAGTTGGTTATATCTAGCCAAATCAGGACTGGGTCTAGGAACCACGTTGGCTTCTCAAACGAGGACTGATGTTCACATGTTCAACGCATGCAGATAAGTCTCTGTGAGCACACAGAAGGCATGAGGACCCTGGCAGCTGACTGAGCACAGAAGCAGCACAGGCCTGGGGAACACACACCCACAGGCAACTCCCAGAATTTTGGCAACAGAAGGCTCTGCTCTGCCCCATGCCAGCTGCTGACTTTTGCCCACTGATACTGGACTGGCCCCTACCCAAAGGGGATTCTGAGGAAACCTGTAGAAAATCTTGCCCTGAAGCCTGAATGAAAATATAAGTATGTTTTGCTTACCCTCACCTCACCAGAAAGGGCCTGTCTCTGGTTCCTCCACCAGCCTCCAAAACAAAATGTCTCTGTCACCCTGGTGGCCCAGGCCTGGCAGCTGCCTCTCACAGAAGACCTCCTCACAAAGACCACTCAATATTACCATCCCTCAGACACTGGGGCCTCCTCTGCTCAGACATGATGCCTGAGGTGGATCGCCTATGCCTGCCAGAGCCAGGAGCCCTGCAAATAGGATTCAGGACTCTGCTGGCCTCACTGAAATGTCTATCTAATGGGTGAGGTGAGCCCAGTCAGGGCCTTGTGGTCTACTACCATAGGTGAGTCTTCCACAGGTCCCTGGCCAAGTCTCAGTCCCAGCACGGGGCTGTACTCTAGGGTACAAGCTATAGGCACAGCCCTGTAAAAGGGTATGCTGACTGCCAGCCTAGACCAGGCCCAGGGGACTCAACAGAGATTTGAGTTTTCTAACATGCTGGGAGTCAACATGACATTTTTTTTTCTGTCTTCCTGAGCTTGCAACCATGCTTCTAAGATGTATCCATCCTGTGTGGTTCTCACTTAGGTAAGGGCCGGGCACTCGGGAGCCCGCGCTGGGGAGCACGTGCTATTTCCTGAAATGTTTGGAAGGAAATGGCAAAGACCAACTGCAGGGCTCAGGGAAGCTAAGCCCCTTGAAGCCAGCCCCACGTGTCTTCCTCAGCCCCCGGCTGGGTAGGATTTCTCTTCTGCTGGACCCAACTAGAACCTGTCTTCCCACATCCGCGGTCAGCACACAGAACCAGGCCACTAAGAATGGGGCTTAGGGGAGGGCAGGTCCTCCCAAACCCAGGCTTTTCCCTCGCCTTACCAGGCCGAGGAGAGGCTGTGCACCTTGGACTATTAGCCACGTGGTGTTTGCCCTGCTACAGCGGTGAGTAATACCCCCAAAGTTCCCTACTCCCAACCCCCGCTCCAAGCACTCTGTTCTCCGTCTAAGTCTCCATCCAAGGGACAGGAAGCAGCCCAGGCGAAGGCGTGTAGGCAAGCCTGTCTCACCCTCAACCCCCAACCCAGTACAGACAAGGTGGGAATCAGAGGCTGCACGGGGAGGGTACAGGGTCCCTAATCCTTTCAAATTCATGAGCTGTGAAACCTGAGTGCACTCTCAGAGGTCCTGACACGTGTGGCCTAGAAAGGAACGACCGAGTGCCCTAAGTCTGCGTGCTGCGCGGACACACCCCCAAGCCGGGCGGACCTAGGCAGCGCGAGGGCGGGGCATGCCAAGGCCCGTGGCCTGCAGCACGTACGCCAGCGACCGGGGCGGAGTCTGGTGATAGGGACCTGGAGCCGCCGTGCCTCGCAGGAGGTTGGCTGGCCACCTATACCCAGGTCCCTAGGCGAGGGGCAGCGGACAAGCCAGAAGGGTCCCGAGGACAAGCAGAAACCCCAGATCCATCCGTAAACACGCCTTCGCGCCCCATCACCTTGCGCATCACCACCGCTGGTCAGCACTCCGATGGCCTTGCCAGCCCCCGACATCCGCAACTTCTCCAGGTCCACGGTAGCCATGGCGGCAGCGGAGACCAGGAGCCCGAGCTCCTCTCCCGCCGCTCTGGGTTCCGCGCCGCTGTCGCCTGTCCCCGCCCCGTGCCGCTGCCAGTGCGCCCCGTTCGTCCCGCCCCGCCCTGGCTCCGCCCCCAGTACAACGTTTGACTGACAAGCTTGGGGACCTGGTCGGTCGCCCCTCTAGTGGCTGCAGGAGAAGGTAGCCTTCTACTGCGCTTGGAAGGCGGAGCGCACTCCAGTCCACAAATGCCTTCGCAGCGGTTCCGGAACTCTGGGTCCCCGGGCATGCCACCCGGACTCCCCAGGAATCCAGCAGCTAGGATCAACGTCCTCTCCAAAGGGAAATTCACAACCTGAGCCTGATTGAAGTTTCTGAGCAAGTGGAGTTCACGCTACAGCAAGCTGATTTTACATCTGTCCAGCCGCTGTTAAAGGAAACCTGTAGCCAAATCTCACGGGCATTTTAAATCCCACTTGGCCAGGATCCTGGGACTGCCCCGGGGGTGCAGGTGTGGCTTAGGTGAGCATTCCTCAGCCGCACCTTGAGTTAGACTTGCAACTGTCTCCTTCGAGCTGAAAAAAAAAAAAAAAGAAAGAAAGAAAGAAAGAAAAGAGGGAGAAAGAAAAAAGCCCAAAAAACAAAAAAGCCAACCAACCAAACAACAACAAAAACATAGATAAGCTCTAGTTGTATCTGGGACCATAGCCACGATTCGCCCCATTGCGACTGCTGGCTGTAATTGCAGATTTGGAAAGGAAAACCACGTGGCATCGGCCCATCCTTACTTCAGGGGGATTTGCTAAACCTGTCGCTTCCCTCAACCCTCACAGCCAGTAGAGAGCTTCTGGTTTAGGGGAGTGGCCTTTGCCTGGGGCACAAAGTGGAGAACCAGCCCCTCAGGATTGGTTAGAGGGCTGCGAAGCTGGTAGAACAATGGCCAGACCCAGAACTCTCAAGAAATGTTACCCACAGTCCGGAGCGCTGGATCTGAGGTGCCATGGTAGGGCTGTCCTGTGGAGATGAGGGTTCCCCATCTGATCCTGATGGTTTGTGTTTTGCTAAAATTTTTAGGAGTTATTTTTATTGTCTGGAAGTGGTGGCACAGGCCTTTAATCCCAGCTTTCAGGAAGCAGAAGCAGGCAGATCTCTGAAGGTCAGCCTGGTCTACAGAACTAATTCCAGGACAGCCAAGGCTATACAAAAAAACCAAGAACGGGACGGAAGGAATAAAACTCAAATTTTAAGAACACGGCAGGGCTTTTGTTAAAAAAAAAAAAAAGTTTTTCTGAGTTTTGGGGGAGATTATAACTCCTGCATAAAAGTTATACAAGGTTAGAGGAAAGGGGATTTAATTCTTGTAAACCCAAGTTTCACAGTATTCGATAGAAAATACTAATGTCTGATGTGTTTTACAACGGACTAGGAACATAGAAAAAGGAGCATAAAAATTATATTCACGCTGTAGAGCTCTCACAAGTAGCCCCTGGACCAACATTTTTGGTCATTATTTTCTTGTAATCTTAGCACCTATGTGTGTATACATGTGTGCCCTCCTGGTTTGTTGTTTGTTCTTGAGACAGGGTGTCTATGTAGCCTTGGCTGGCCTGGAACTCACTATGTATACCAGACTGCCCATGAACTCAAAGAGATCCCCCTGTCTCTGCAAAGGCATGTGCCACCACTCCTAGCTCCTACTTATAGTCTTAAAAATACAGTGAGATTCCACTTCACTCCTTAGGACTACTAGGTCACTATCCGTCAATAAGTGCTGACCAGGTTGGCGCCCTTAGGCACTGAGGAAAGAAAGCGTACTGCCTGATGGTTCTCAAAACTTAAACATAGGCTTACCATCTGAAGTATGTCTACACTGCCAACACTTGGTCCCAGGTTCTCCATGCTGGTGGGGACCCTGTTGTCAGGCTCTGCCCTCTGAAGCACAGCAGGAGCCCCTGCTACCCACATGGGGACCAGCATATGCTTGATTTTACTTGTGGCGTGAGTATTCTATCTCGCGGACTCGGGAATCAGTAAAACTGGCAGCCTAAAGTTCAGGGGACTGGAAATCGGGCCTCCTGTGTTACGGTTGGCACAGCGAAGCCTACACTATCCAAAAGGCAGTGGGCAGCCTCCTCCTGGGAGTTAGCAATGAGCCAACTTTCCAGTAGTCGGGAGCAAGTTAGGAAACTCGCAAGGGAAAAGGGACAAATTTCGCCTCTGGGAGAGTCGAGTGGAATCAGTGTGGCCCTGTTTCAAAACCACCAGCGACCCTTCTGGGGCAGGCGCGTGGATCCTGGCACACTTGTCAAGGTCAAAGGACTTCCAAAGGTCTTTGCCAAGTCTTGGATGGGGCTGCAGGGAGGGAGGGGCCAGGGGTGAAGATGGGGTGTGGTCAAGATGAGGGCGGGGTCGAAGTGTGGGCGGGGAGAGTTCTGAATCCCTAGGGTTGGGCCTGATTGTGGTCTGGGAATGATTGAGTAGTCTTCAGCCTTTTCTATGCGGGAAGGACCATCCAACTGTCAGAGGTCAAAGCCCCGGGCTCTGAGTAACACCCACATCCTCACCCACAAGGGACAGGGAAGAGGAAGTTCCTCAGACCATTTTAGTCAGGACAAGTCAGGGACAGATTATTTTCTGTTGACCTGTCCTGAAGGTGAAAGGGGCCTGAGGGCAAGCTAAACCGTTAAGAGCACTGGCTGTTCTTGCAGAGGACCAAGGCTTGGTTCTCCGCGTTCACACGGAAGGAAACTTGTCACCACTCATAACTCCAGTTCCAAAGGATCCGACGCCACCTTCTGATCTCTGAGCGCAACAGACACACATACTGTGCACAGACATACGAGAAGCAGACACTCTTACACATTAAATTAAATTAAATTCCTAAAGAAGGAGAAGGTGGTGGAACAACGGCTCATCACAAGTCGTCTTCAGTGAGAGAGTACCTTGCTGGAACCGATGGACCGGAACCTGGACTCGTAAGCCAAATAAACCCTAAACGCTAAGTGCTTCTGGTCAAGATCCTTTTATTTTTATTATTATTATTATTATCATCATTATTATTATTATTTTCATAAGCCAGTCATCGTGATGCACACCTTTAATCCCAGCACCCAGGAGGCAGAGGCAGGCGGATCTCTAAGTTCAAGACCAGCCTGGTCTACAGAGCAAGTTCCAGGACGGTCAGGGTTACACTGAGAAACCCTATCTTGAACAGTAAAACATAAATAAATAAAAATGTTATACAATCTATTTTGATCGTGTTTTTTTCCTCCAGGTCCTCGTGGATGCTCCCCACCTCCAACTATATGTTCTCCTTCAAAAAAGAAACAACAGGGCTGGAGAGACGGCTCAGAGGTTAAGAGCACTGGCTCTTCATCCAGAGGTTCTGAGTTCAATTCCCAGCAACCACATGGTGGCTCACAACTATCTCTAATGGGATCGGATGCCCTCTTCTGGTGTGTCTGAAGAGAGGGACAGTGTATTCACATACGTAAAAACTAATTATAAATCTTTTTAAAAAAAGAAAAAGAGACAGACACCCCCACACACACAAAAAAAATCAAAACAGTCCAATAAAAAAAAAAAAGACAAAAAAATTGCCAGAGAAAGCTTCTCTGATGAGGGTTGGGTGAGGCACTGATCTATGGGTATAGCGATATGTCCTTATCAGTCATTCTATCGCTAAGTTCCTTTAACATTGTATAGAATAATAGTATTAGGTTTCTCCCTAGGCCCACGACCTGTTTAGCCTCGGGTTCTTGGCTACTTTAGCAGTGCCGGGTGTGAATTCCATCTCAATAAACCCAATCAAAATGTGGTTGGGGAAAAGAGGGTATGTATTTAAAGAAGAGTGGGGAAAGGGTATTTGGAAGGGTTTTTTTTTGGGGGGGAAGTAAGGGAGACATGTTGTCATAAATCATGATCTCAAGAAAATTGTTTAAGTTCTTGGTTACGCCGATAACATTTCTACCACTACTGCAAGCCACATATTGTGCCGGCAGGTCAATGTTGTAGATCTCGGGGTTTGTAGCTAGTCGTGTGCAGACTACCTTTCAGTATCATGAATGCTGCTAGGCAGTCGGGGTGAAGCTTCTAGCTAAACTTGATCAGACTTTAATCCATTTTTTTTTCATGGATCCCTCTCTCTTTCCTGCCTGATTTTGGATTCAGTGCCCCCTCGGCCACGTTCTCAACAAGGTCAGGTGTTCTTTTCCCGAGACCCATTAAACTGTCTACTGGATGCTTCGCAGAAACACCCTACACAGATCTGAACTAAAATTGTTTACCCACAAGGTTGGAAAGCCTTATTCAAAACTCTCTTATTCTCAGTAGCGCGGGAAAGGAGTCAGTCAGTCCTTCTGACCCTGTACCTTTGGCAAATGACCTAAGACTTGCTTTCTAGATATCTTCTTCCAGATGTTGTAAATCACACCGGAAGAGGCTGGCAGAGTAGGTGTGCTTCCCACACTTTCACTGAGCACATGGGCCTCCCAGGTCTTCTTCCTTCTTTTTTTTTGTTTTTTTGTTTTGTTTTGTTTTGTTTTTGCTTTGTTTTGTTTTTTGTTGTTGTTTTCAAGACAGGGTTTCTCTGTGTAGTCCTGGCTGTCCTGGAACTCACTCTGTAGACCAGGCTAGCCTCAAACTCTCAAACTCAGAAATCCATCTGCCTCTGCCTCCCAAGTCCTGGGACTAAAGGCCTGTGTCACCACCGCCCGGCGATCTCCTTCCTTCTTGCCTGCTCACTTCTCCCTTCTGTGTACCCCTGACCCTCTCTGGGTGCCCAGTGTTTCAGCCTTGGATTTCCTGGATCAAGAGTTGACATTTCTTAACATTCTTGCCTATTTCCTAATTCCCCGTTCCTCTGCTTCCAGATAATGTTCCTTACAAGATGTTCCAACCTTGCATAATAGTGTCCCTGTCTACCACCATGCCTTTGTTGGCCGGAGCTATTTCTGTTAGTCTATGAATGTTCCTTTCTATCTGGGGAGGAAGAGGTATGTAGCCCAGACTAACATTGAACTCGATTTGACGCCCAAACTGGCCGTGATCTTGTACCCTCCTGCCTCCGACCTCCCAGTGCTGGGATTAGGTCACAGACAGCACCTGGATTTGGTTACTGACCCTCCAGGTCCCTAGAGTCTGGCTGGGGTCAGGGAAGTTCAGGCTCCTTCCTGACTCAGGGCTACAGGATGCTTAGAGAAAGCCTATATTTATGTCTGAAATCCTGGAACTGGAGTTAACTGGAGTTACAGGTAGTTGTGACTGTCACTTAACAGTCTGGAAGTCTGAAGAGGGCAGATTTGCTTGTTCGAGTGTGGGGAGACCTTTCTGGTCTGTGTTTTTTCAATTTAGCCACCTGCCTGACTGCAGAAACACCCCAGATTCCCATCTATCACCCACAAATTGCCCACAATGACCCTCACATCCACTCCCACCAGACACATGTCTCTATGCTTCTGGCTCAAGATACAGTTAAGGGTGACCCTGAAACACAGACTTTGCCATATCAGTGCACAGCCCAGTTGGGGTGAGGCAAGGCTCAGAGGTAGGCAGGGTGACTGAGGAGGGCTCTGTCTACAGACAACAGAAACTGTGCCTGCCTCCAGCCACGTTGGGGATACTTTGACCTTGCCCTGCAATGTGGGCACCTTTGAGATTAGTTAGGCTTGGTTTTGGTCTCACCCACTTGGTCTTCCATTTTGCTCTGGAAAATAAGCATGGTTATCAGAGGCAGTGGTCAAATGGCTTGTGCCCCTCCAGAATCAACTCTGAGAGGAAGGAGAGGAACAGGGGTGGACCGGGGCTAGAGACAGAGGAACTAGAGAAAAGTGGCTGGAGATTGAGAGGTGCCACAGGAGCCCTGGCTATTCCAGGGAAGTGACAATGGTTACAAATGTGCCTGATGTGTAGTAGGGCTATCCAGGAACCAAGGATGCTTAAGGAGACATAGGGACTGCTGTAGTGGGTTTGCCCTAAAGCAGCTTGTATTCTGTCGTTAATTTGGTTTCCCTCTCCCCAAACTGTTTGCTTGAGAGAGACCCTGCCCCCCAGTTAATTTTGATTGGTAAACAAAGATGCCAGCAGCCAATAGCTGGAGAGAAGAGACATAGGTGAGGTTTAGTTTTCCCTGGCTTGGGACCACCACAAGGAAAAAAAGGAAGAGAGATAGCCACGCCTTAGAAGAGAGTGCAGGAGAGGAGAAAGGAGCCGCCAGGGGGGTTAGCTGAGCCGTAAAATGTGGCCATGTGGTCTGGCCATTGGAGCTAATTGTAGTCCAGGTGAAACACAGTGACCAATAACTTGGGTTATGGATAGAAAGTAGATTCTAACAGCATGGAAGGTAGGCAGTTGCCCAGCTATTGTGCTGTTTAAGGCATATTAAAATATAAAGGCTGTGTGTGTGTGCCTGTGTGTGTGTGTGTGTGTGCATGTGCACGGGCTCTTCATCTGGGAACATAAATGGTGAAAGGCGTATTTTTTTTTTTAAAGAGCACTGCCTGCTCTTGCAGGTAACTTGGGCTCAGTCCCAGCGCCCACATGGTGTGGCTCACAGCTACCCGTAACTCCAGTCCCAGGAGATCAGATGCATTTTTCTGAATTCCCAAGGGCACCAGGCATGAATGTGCTATACAGGTGTTCGTGCAAGCAAAACACTCAAACACACAAAGTAATAATGATCTTTAAAGACTCGAAACCATTTTGGGGGCTTTCTGTTTGTTTGTTTGTTTGGTTGGTTGGTTGGTTTTGGCAGGGTTTTTCTGTGTGTCCCTGGCTGCCCTGGGACTTGTATAGACCAGGCTGGCCTGAGTGCTGGGATTAAGGAATCTGCCAACACTGCCCAGCATATACACACTTTTTTTTTTTTTTATGAGCTTAGTTTTCATACCTTAGTTAGGGTTTCTATTGCTGAAGTAAAACACCATGACTAAAAGCAAATTGAGAAAGAAAGGGTTTGTTTCATCTCACAAATTACAGTCTATCATTGGAAAAATCAGGAGAGGGACTCAAGGAGAGGCTATGGAGAAAAGTTGCGTAATGGCTTGCTATAACCTTGAACTACCTGCCCTGCCGGGGTTGGCATCACCCACATCAATCATAAATCAAGAAAATACCCCCGCCGGGCGGTGGTGGTGCACGCCTTTAATCCCAGCACTTGGGAGGCAGAGGCAGGCAGATTTCTGAGTTCGAGAGTTTGAGGCTAGCCTGGTCTACAGAGTGAGTTCCAGGACAGCCAGGGCTACACAGAGAAATCCTGTCTCGAAAAAACAAACCAAAAAAAAAAAGGAAGGAAGGAAGGAAGGAAGGAAGGAAGAAAGGAAGAAAGAAAGAAAGAAAGAAAGAAAGAAAGAAAGAAAGAAAGAAAGAAAGAAAGAAAGAAAGAAAGAAAGAAAGAAGATATACCCCCAAAGACTTGCCCACCAGCCAGTCTAGTAGGGGCATTTCCTTAACTGAGGTTTCCCATTTTCCAAATAACTCTAGCTTTTGTCAAGTTGATATAAAACTAGCCAGCACACAGGGGACGCATCTATACGCGTAACGTAAAAATAAATAAAATATTAAAGATCATCAACAAAACCCAGTTCCTCTCCATTTCCCCCTAGCAAGCTCCAGCTTACTTTGTTTTTAAGATCTGAATTATCACAGCCGGCAGCTAATCTGAGTACTGCATGTCGCCACCAGGTGGCGCTACGCATCCACTGTTTGAGCTGCAGCCTACAGCGTGAGCCGACCTTGAACTCTGTTTTAGCCCCACCCTACTCCCCCCGGGAAAGATAAGGCGCTTACTCCGTGACTTTGCCCTGGAGTTGCCTCTTTGGTAGCGAGGCCAAGGGTGGCCCTCGGCTGGAATGAATTACACACTCGGGGAAGCGCCGATTCTGCCACCATAGAAGGCTGGGCAAGTGTAGCTAAAAGCAACCGGTGGGGAATCACTGAGGACCTGTGGCCTGGACCCAGGTTCCCTGTTAGCCTAGGGGATCCTTCAAATCCCCCACATCACTGACAATTTACAAGAATGGAGAGCCCTTTCAAACTGCCTAAGACGGGATCGGAGCACTGCAGTCACAAGACGGGGCCTCTGGCCAGCTGTGCTTTTTCACCCAGGGACACTTCAGGGTCAGGCTCACAACCCCCCCCACACACACACACCTCACCCCCACCTCCGCTGTCCAGCATGTAGGGGAGTGGCTTCCAGAAGCGCTGGCTTCACCAAGGCCAGGCCAGCTCAATATCCTGTATATTCTTTCATCTGCTTCCCCAGTGACCCTCATCAGAACTTGAGGACCCACACAGGTACCTCAGAGGGAAGAAGAATTGCTCGGAGGAGCTATTAATTCCAAATCCTGGATAGCCCAGCACAAAGCCTAACTCAGGGCAGCCTCCTGCAGAGGGGAGAGCTAGTGTTGGTCCTGTGGCATTCACAGCTTGTGATAGATGCCCAGGCAGAGATGCTGCGGTGGAGAAGCTGGAGAGACAACCTGCTCAGCTACACACACACACACACACACACACACACACATACACACACACACACAGAGATAGAGAGAGAGAGAGGTGGGGGAAGGAGAGAGGGGGAGAGGGAGAGAGGGAGGGAGGGAAAGAGCAAGAAAGAGAGAGAGAGAGAGAGAGAGAGAGAGAGAGAGAGAGAGGAGGGAGAGAGATCAGACTCTAGAGGGGGCGGGACAGAGATACTTCAAACTGACTCAGCAGAATTCTTGCCAGGTGGTTGTCCCAGCACTTGGAAGGCAGAGGCAAGTCAGGTGGATCTACATGAGTTCAAGGCCAGCCTGGTCTACAGAATGAGTTCCAGGATCACCAGGGCTCCCCGCTAGAGAAACCCTGTACTGAAAAACCAAAATAAAGGGCTGGAGAGATGTCGAAGCAGTTAAGAGCACTGTCTGCTCTTCCAGAGGTCCTGAGTTCAGTTCCTAGCAACCACATGGTGGCTCACAACCATCTGTAATGGGATCGGATGCCCTCTTATGGGACTCAGGTGTACATGTAGCTAGAGCACTCAAAGAAAAGAAAAATTAAAACAATAATAATAAATAAAAATTAGGTGAGGGTCAGGGAGAGAGGCCAGAGCTGAGGCAAAATCTAGAGTCAGAGCCTGACTAGAGTTTGGGGGAGTCTGCACCCTAAACAAAATGTGTGCAGGTCCTAATCTCAACATTGTTGCACACAGAGGCAAGAGAAAGCCAAGTCTTTGCTATTTTTTTTCGTTTGGAAACATTGTTTCCTGTAGTCGAAGCTCCCTGGACACCTGGTCCTCCTGTTTCCACCTCCCTTGTGATGGATTGCAGGCAGGCTCCTTCCCCCAGCTTGGAGATGAAGGTCTGTTGAATAGTTTACAGCTTCATACATGAACAGAAAGTCTGTACGCATTGTCATTTAACTGATCTTTCAAAAAAAATGTCTTGAGTGAAGTGGAAACCTAAGGGTTCTTTGGAAAGTCGGTTGGATGGTGTTTGGCTGGGGCAAACACATGAAAGTGGACTCAGGTGGGAAAGGCTCAGGCAGACTTGTGAAGGAACATTTGGCTGAAGCAGACACAGGAGAGAGGATGTTCTGCTAAAGCAAGCATGTGAAAGGACACGTGATGAGGAATTCTTTGCTATTGACATGCATGTATTGTTCTGCCTTACAATGCATAGTTGAGCTGCATTTGTCTGGACTCCATGGAGAGGAACACACTGAAGTTTGTTGCGGCTTTCACGGATTCTTGGGCTGATTGGGTGCATGTGCTGGGGAAGTCACGAGGAGGTTGCTTGATGTCTGGAGGGTATAAATAGGACTCCACAGATGGACAGATGGATGGAGACAGAACTTGGCTTGTTGGTACAGCTAGCTGTGCAACACTTGTAGGTCTTGTGTCTTTCCTGATCTTTGCTTCCCTGAGAGAGGCACAGCTGAGAACTTCTCCTGCTGTTCCTGTTGGTCCCTCCTGCTGACTCGAGCTGAGCCTGAAGCCTGGCTGTCTCTGGTAGATCCTGTCACCGCTGTTGCTATCCTGACTCTACCCAGCTGGACGGCTGGTGTATCCGTGAGGTGTGTGCGAGTGGATCAAGCTGCTGCTGCCTGCTAACCTGTGAACTGAACTGCCAATTTCCAGACAACATAGACAAGAGTTGCTCCAAAGAACCTTTCTAAACAGGCCCACTTCCCCCGTATCCTTTCTTTTCCACTACCTCTGGTGGGTGATAGGTTACAAGGAAGGTTAAAATGTTGAAATATCATCACTAAATGTAAGGTTTAAAAAAAAATTAAAGTTACACTTGAGGCCCTCTACCACCTCAGCTCTTAGTACTTGACAGGTGAAGATCCTGCCTTACACTGACAGTATAAAACACATTGACACAATGACCCTGTTAACATTTTATTTTATTTATTTTATTTTATTTTATTTTTATTTTATTTTTTGAGACAGGGTTTCTCTGTGTAGTCCTGACTGTCCTGGAACTCACTTTGTAGACCAGGCTGGACTCGAACTCAGAAATCCGCCTGCCTCTGCCTCCCAAGTGCTGGATTAAAGGCGTGCGCCACCACCGCCCGGCAAATAAGGGAGTTGGCTTATTTATTTATTTATTTATTTATTTTGGTTTTTCGAGACAGGGTTTCTCTGTATAGCCCGGGCTGTCCTGGAACTCACTCTGTAG